>NC_090729.1:37965343-37975343 GCF_036898095.1 Palaemon carinicauda
GGTTTCTATTTCCCGTGGAATTGAGATTATAAGTTTTTCTCCAAATGCATTATAAACAGGAGAATATCTCTAGTGATTGATATTTGCCATAATCTATAACTGTACATTTACATTTGTAGGTGCCTTAGACAAATGGACATTTGTATATGTACCTATACTGTAATGAGCCAAATCTTGACTTCTTGAGGTCCCAGGTAGAATGTCCTCTTATACGTCCATTCACCACGTATGAGATGAGACAGTGTAAAATACGATAATTGGTGTAAAAAAGGGTAGTTCAGGAATCAATTATACTTTGAGAAGAAGATACAAGATGGGATTTAACACGAATAATGATAAAATGCCTTATTTTTCAATCTTAAACATTGACTTTGAAATATGCATTTATTTTACTGTTTTAATAAATTGTTTCACCTTCCAGGGATAATTGGCGTACAGTAACACACACTGTTTAAGGTTATTTAAGATTGTTTGCCCGTAGTGCTGATGGTTGATTTATTTTGGAAATGTTTCGCATATTGCAAATTATCTTGTTTCTAATACAACAATGTTTCATTAAATGGAATATTGTTACTCAGTTATGAACATTGTCTTAACTGTTATGAATAGAGGCTTAGAGTTTAGCGATTGACTAAATAAACTAGCATTTGTTCAAAATCAAATGGTAAAATGTGTAGAGTAAGTTTATAATTAACAGTACTGTATATTCATAGTAGTGTTCAGTATTCTACTACATTACTGTACTAGAGAGGTATCCTACATAATCGCTTATTAGGACGTTTAAGTTTAATGACAAATGTATAATTAACTCCTCGTGACTATCTTTTTCCTTTTTGCAGTGTAAATAAAATATTATGAACATGATATACAGTATTGTGCTCATTACCTGACAATGGTGAGTATGTTTGATCTAGAATCCAAAAGTTATTATTCCACATCATATCTTCTAACTCGAGAATTTACTGGATAGGCTTAAAATGTTCAAGTATGGGTACAATTACACATGTGCTTCATTTGCCTCAGGTACCTACAAATGTCAATATATAATTATAGATTATCGTAAAAAATCAATCACTGGAGAAATTCTATTGTGTATCAGGCATCTGGGGAAAAACGTATCATAATTCCTTCTAAACGGGAAATAGAAACCCTTGTTTAAAGTTTTGGTTATAGGTTTACCAATACTGAAAGTTTGTTTCAAGGTTTTTGATGATAACTCCAGTTAAGCACAAGTGTCTTAGCGTAGTAATGATTGTCTGGAGATTTTGGATATTGTTCAAGTTATTATGAATAAATTCATGTGTACACTAATTTTTAAAATCAAACTTTCAGTTCAGTAAAAATGTTTCAACAGTTATGAAATCTGTCGCTACGATATGAGCTTCGTTTCAATGATATGACCTTTGTATGGAGTGTTGTGACGTTTGTTTCTATGTATGACAAAAATATACCATTTCATTTGAGAAGAGGTGTATTACAGAACATTGTTTGGGCAACTTTTTAAATAAAAGAACGTAGCCCTAAGCTGGCTTCCTTGTTCACAGTTAAATGTAATTAACATTTCGTAATGTTCATTGTTTTGAAGATTTCAGTTTTATATCTTCAGTCACCAATTACTATCTAATTATTCAATATAATCATATAAGATAGAATTATAATTTTGGTAAAGCCTGGTATAAAGGATAATCAATAAAAAAGTATCCAATGCTAATATTTACATTTGTTTAGCCATAATATAGAAAAAGGTAATACAAACTTCGGTTTGAAAATAAAGATCTACTGAACAGCTATAAGAAATATATATAAAAAAAATAATTTATAATGATATTAGAGTTTTAATGATTCTCAAGAGACCTGAATTTTCTGTTTAACCTTGCTTGGCAAAACCAAATTTCCCCTCTCTTGGTCATTAGCTGTCCTTGTTACAAGTTTGGGAGAGGACAAAGAATAAATAAGTAATACTTATTCACGAAGAATTCGTCATATATGGCTGATGACTGAAGATATATTATTTACAATATACTGAAAACTATATACCATTTTGCTGGTTTCCTTTGCAGTAATCTGCACTGGACTATTTGAATGCTATGGAAGGAAGCTTATATTGTACATGTAAATAATGCATTACTTTTTATCCATATTTCTCCTTGGCTTCTCATATGTTCGATATAATAGATTGTATGTACAAATCTAAGGTTCATGTAATTTTTTGGGTGAACATGTTTCATTTATTATAGGCTTCTCGCTTTAGTGTCGATATATATATATATATATATATATATATATATATATATATATATATATATATATATATATATATATATATATATATATATATATATATATATATATATGTGTGTGTGTGTGTGTGTGTGTGTGTGTGTGTGTCCCTTTCCAACGGATAATGCAACATGCATAAATGTTTTTTTTTTTTACTTTATTACAAAAAAAGTCTGTGAATAATCTTTACACAGCCCGATACTCTTCAGACAAGTACCTACTTGTCCTTATGATCGCTCGACTGGTATTGCTTACCCCTCGGGCAAGTAAACGCAATGTTGCTTGTTTATTATGCTGATTTGTTAGATTTTGTTGAAACCTCCATTGTGATTTAAATATACTTCCACCAATAGGATTAAAATACGTCACCTATCAGACTAACACATGTCACCTACAACTGAGTTCAGTGATCGCAAACAACAATTTATGATAATTATAGTACTCTTAAAAAGGTGATTAATCTCAATGTATAAAGCAAATACTTCCGCATATTTTTCATACAAGGATTAGGACATTACTCCCCACCCAAGTTCCTCGCTCTGGGAGGAAGTGCCCACTCCCCATCTTTAGTCTATAATATATGGAAGAAACTCTGACCTGGAATAGGGTATAGTATGTACTAGACAACAATGCAACATAAAATATATACATAGAAATCACCCCCCCCAAAAAAAAAAAAAAAAAAACATCCACAAAAAATAAAAGAAAATAAATATAAAATAATCTCGTTCATTCCTCATTATGAATGCTGCAACTATAATACTGAATACCCAAAGTAAAAAAAGAAATCATATCAATATCAATATTAGAAAACCTCATATATAAACTCTCTTTTGTTGCGGGAAATACAGGCATTTTGGGCGGGATAGTGATAGTAATAGGTATTCCTTCATTCCTCAATTTAATTTGTCCGGGTGTACAGAACAATTTCGCAACACAACTCAAAACCACCGTTTCATCATTTTTAAAATCACCACTACACTTGCACTGTAACAATCAATTGGTAGCAACTAGCCGTTTTACCAAGAAAATCATTCAGCTTCCTGCCCTTCTCTCATAACTCCAAGTTTAACATATTCAAATACACACGTGCTATAACACTCCATTTCCTTGAGAATGTACTTTAATTCTGTAGCCACTCGCCCTTAGGGAACTGCCATGGTCCCAGTAACCAAGAATCATGTAAATACATCAATAGTAGAGCATACGCCTGACGGATCACATCTTACCTATTTAACTTTTCTCTGTTTGTTTTAGGTTCATTCTCCATTATGTCATGTGTATTGCTATACTCACCAAAATTATCACAACACTTTACTTATACATGAAGCACCAATATAAGAACACATTATTATCATCAAGTTTATTTAGAGCACGCCAAATGAAGAAATGAGGTCTGTATAAACAATAACAACAGCAAAGAAAAAAAAAAAAAACTCCTACTCATCAACTCGAGGTATGTCGCGTATGCAAGGATAAGGAGGTACTCTCTGATTGACACTTGTGAAATCTACCTCTTACGAAACCACATGTATGTGTCTGACAATGATCAGACACTGCGCCATTAATAATGCTTTGCATCACTGCTGTGTTAAATTTAACCATCGTTACTCGGTACAGACCGAAATATGAATGCTTTAGTTTGTGTTTCCTAGGTTGTAATCGTTTCAAATACACAAGCTCGCCCAAAAATACTTTTACCGGTGCAGTTTTGAACTGACCATTATACTTTGAGCTATGTTTTTCCTTACCTCTTTTCAAAAATCTTTAAGTTGCGTTCATTACTCTTCTAAAGAGATTTAGTAAATAGATACGGTGTTGCTCAATTGAGTAATTTGGTCACTGTTGCGAATTAATCTGGACGGTATAAGGACACACTGGATCCTGTCCATACACTAGAAAGAAAGGCGTGTCCCTAAGCAAGGCATTATATGCAATGTTCAAAGCTAGCACAGCTGTAGGAAGCATGGCAAACCAATGAAGGGGGTCATCAGCCCATAAATAACGTAAAATTCACACAACTTCCCTATTGTGCTATTTTACTAAGCCATCAGATGAAGGCGTATATGCAGTCACTGAAAAATGTTCAATTCTCATCAAGTCCGTGTCCGATTTCACTACCTTAATCATAAACTCGAGACTTTAAACACTTATCAAAATTTTCGGGCAACCAAACTTAGTAATGAAAGAGCAGAGAGCCTGGGCTTATGGATTTGCCAATTTATCAAACATTGACTAATTATGAGTGTCACGAGTAAATGCATCCACATATATACATACATACTTATGTTGTGTTATACCAATAGGAAATTGTCCTACCACCTCCATATGCATCCTACAAGATTTTATAGGAATCACAGGCCCCTTTTTGACTTTTGGTAAAATGTTTTTCATATTCTTTGAAACAGTTACAAGCATTACAGGATTTAATATAGTTTTTTCTATAGAACAGTTTTTGTAACCAAAAGAAGGATTCTTGTGCTCTCCTTAATGTTCTATCAATCCCTAATTGCACTGCATACGGACTTGCATGTAAAATGTAGATGGCTAGATTGAATAAAGAGGGAGGAAGAATTACCCATGCACAACCCCCCCCCCTTCTACTCGTAAGCACAACATAAGATATAAAAAAAAATCACACGAGGCACTTTCAGAAATGATGGATAAGTCTCTGATTCCCCTTTAATCACTGCTCGTCCACTTTCCATCAATTCCTCTTTTTTTGTCCCTCGCGGACTTCCTTTATGTCCCAACCTCCAAAGTCAACTACACCTGCATCATCAGGGTGCTCATTCTGGAACCCGTGGTCATGTCCTCGGCCACCCACACTCATTCACGTTCACTATTCCTCTCTCTCTCTCTCTCTCTCTCTCTCTCTCTCTCTCTCTCTCTCTCTCTCTCTCTCTCTCTCTCTCTCTCTCAATACATCCTCTAATTCTCTCTCTCGCTCTCGGATCTAATTTTTGATTGTTCCTCGTGTGAATTCATATCCCGTTTTCTATTTATGTTTGTGCCTTTTATATTCTTGTTTTGTTCTTCATTCCTATTTTGCTTCCGAGTTGTTACTCCTAATACTACACGTCTGGAGAGGGCATCAGCTACCTTGTTAGCTTTACCTTCTATTTGGTTAAACCCCTTTATGTTAAACTTTAACAATCGTTCAATCGATATCGCTTGCCTAGACATCAAGTCTCCTTTGGAGACTAAATGACGTAGAGGGAGATGATCACTTTGCAACTCAAACGGCTAACCTAATAAAAAGCACAGATGCCTATCTGGAACTCAAAGAACAGCCAATACCTCCCGATCGAATGTACTACAATTCTTTTCCGCCCCTTGTAATACCCTGGAAGCAGAAAAAATGTGTTGCTCTCTACATATATCGTCTCGTTGAGAAATTACGCCACCAATAACTATGCTGCTCGCATTTGTTGTCACGTAAAATGGGCTATCAAATCTAGGATGTGCAAGTAAGTCATTGCTAGTTAAGACAGCTTTCAAATGGTTAAAGGCCCTTTTCTAATACCCAAGTTATTATATCTTGTTTCTTTAAAGCATCTAAGTGTTTCACTATCTCTTCGAAACCTCTTATGAATTTACATTAATTCTCAGCGAGCATAAGGAACCCAACTTCTTCCTTAGAGGTACGTGGATTGAGGGAATCTCTAATAGCTTCTACTTTACTGCGGCAGGGTTGGATACATTTTTGGGTTATATAACCTAAAAATTCGACCTGTTTAAAAAAAAAATGCTCTTTGAAAAAATTATTTTAATGCCATTACGTCACAATGCTTCTGAAAACTTTCCAAATATTGATATGATGTTCTTCTTCCGTTTTCCCTGTAATTATGATATTATACAAATAAACAAGAACATTATGACCAATTAAGTTAGATAGAACCGCCATCATTTATCTAGAAAATTACTTGGATCCTTTTTTATATTTCGGGAGTAGACCCTCTTTTGAGCAGGTTTTATTGAAAGTGAATATGCTGATTCCGTGGCGTCAATTTTGTAATTGACTTTTTCTATTATCCTTATTATCTTTTTCTTTTCGTTGCTACAATCCGCCAGTAACTGGGAAAGGGACATTTAATCATTAGGAAGTTGATGAAGACCATATCATTCACAATTCATCTTTAGTATATCCTTTTTATACTGTGTTGTGATATATTAAAGATGAATTGTGAATGATATGGTCTTCATCACCTTCCTAATGATAATATGTCCATTTCCCTGTTACTGGCAGATTGTAGCAATGAAGAGAAAAAGATAATAACGACAATAGTTGAAGTCAATTACATAATTAACGCCACTGAAGCAGCAATCACTTTCAATAAAACGCGGATCATTTTCAACACCAAAAGGAAGAAAATTTCACTGAAATACTTAATCGTTGGCTATAATTCCTTTTTACATTCACTGTTTTCCTGGAGTTATTTAATAGTATCCAGATTTTAAATCGATAGCTATGAGATATTTACTACCCTGTACCTTCACAAGTAATTCTTCGACCGAGGGCAATGAAAATGCATTATTCTTAGCGACTGTATTCAACTTCCTATCATCAACACACAATCTTACCGAACCTTCCTTATTCCTAAGAGCTACAATTGTAGGAGCCCAAGAGGATTCGCTCCCCTGAATGATTCCTTGTTCCCTTAATATACTCATTTCCCTTTCTATATCTCCCTAGAAATAAATAGGTAGCTTATAAGACCTTGACCTGATTGGCTCTGCCTTCCCAGTTTCAATGTTAAAGGCAAATTGACCAATCATCTTAAGGTGGTTCGTCTCCAAATGCAATAATATCGGAATAATTATCAACATTGTTACAAACTACAGGTTGATATTTTGGCGGACATAGTTTTAGCGCTTGCATAATCATGTTCTGAGTGCATTTGTCTGTGCGGGCTGGAGTTTTGGGTCCCAAGATGCCGTTAATAATAATTTCACATGACTCTAATTCACACACAGAATCACTGCCTAACACAAATCTTTTATTTGACAAATGAACTCTTGTAATGTCTGCTCTGTTCTCTTTTATTTCTGACAAACCCTATAAAATATGTGTGCCCATATGTCATGGGGTTTAACTACGACCTTGGTTACCTCCGGGAGAGGCTGACACTGGGTCACTAATAGGCTTATAAGTATCTGGGAAGTCCATAATTCTCCTCTTTCAGGTACAGCTGTTACCTGAATTAATTTTCTCACCTTTCCCGCACAAGACCTATCTTTTTCAAGACTTTTTATCGGCAAATTACACCGTCCTTCATTTACTGTTATTCTATCTTTTTCCCCAAAAATATATTTATGATTACTCATGATAAAAACCAAACCAAATATAGCCTTGAATCCCCGAATTCCACAGGTGGTCAAGAAAAAAGTATCATGTGTAAATTTCACAGATTGTTGTATGCCCTGCATGCAGATTATTTTTTCGTGTTATGTTGTGGATGATGGATGTCACTGACTGTAGTAAGTTTGATGAGATTCCTTGATTAATAAGCGAAACGCTGGCTCCTTTGTCGATCAGCGCTCAAATGAACTTATCTGGTAGGGCAATCCACACTGCTAAAATTCCGAACAGCACATTAGGATATGTGGGGAAAGTGCCAACGACCTTGCTTGCAATATCCCTGTTCCATGCTCTTGTCCCTAGTGCTGCAGGGTTGAGGTCTTGGGTACCGATGGGGGTGCCACTGCCCGCTCGACTGCTTCTGTTGTCATGTGGGAGGGGGGCATCGATTTCCCTCGTTTTCCCATTCCCCTGTTTCCTTTTCCTCGGATGTTGTGGGGGGAGGGGGTCTGACACAACCGGCCCGACCTCGTCGTTTTTGGTTGGTCACTCTTGTGATAGATAACTATATGCCTGAAAAAAGTAACAGTGGAGGATCCTTGTGTGGGGTACTCCACTCGTTGGTGGGACACCCCACACTGCCAACATCTGAAGACTCTTCTCACCTACTGACTTCGTTCTCCCCTCTCCCACTTTCAGGGTCGATGAGTGCCTCTCATGGCTGTCACCTTTTTAGAATAAAGTCAGCCAGTCTACGTAATTTTGTCTTACGGTGAACTGTCTAGAATTTTTTTTATCCCGATCACTACATCTGCTAACAAGCGATTGTCATCGAACAAATAACCACATAAATTACTAGTCTGTGTATAAGTTTACAGTCGATTGCTTTTTGATCACCTTCTGATATTGGCACTGCGTGTAGCAAACGAATTTCAATGTCAAAAAATACGAGTTGCAAAACTGAGAACTGACTCATCCTCTCAAATTATGGGTTTGTAATTTTCTTTCATGATCCCTTTTATTGCATCGGGTAAAGCTCTATTTCAATTGAACGTTGTTCTATTTTAGTATAACTTCTTAAACTATCTTGTGGGCAACACATTACCTACATCGCGGGAGCATCACTCAGCAACCTAATTAGTTTAATTGCTTTTCTCTTTCTGACCACCCATATGTGGCTACTTCAAAATCTCTGAAAAACACTTTGAACGATTGAAACCCTTCATTAGGCCATTAATCCTCATAAGGTCTAACACTGGCCTGGAGTTCTGGCAATTTTCGAACTAGGAATTTACAGTATCTTAATTCAGCTGTGCATGTATGGTTTCACTTGTGTTCATGCATGTCGGATGTACTGTGGTTGTGCACCACTCCTCTTGTCGTTCAACTAAGAATCAGTTTACTAGCTTGGCTAGCTTAGAGAGCAACTTTGCCATATGATACACAAACAGATGTATTCTTTCGTCTGACACCAGGTATGTCCCATGTCGACGGATAATGTGACATTGGAAGATGGGTTTTTTCACTTTATTACAAAAACGTTTGTGAATACAATTTACACAGCCTGATACTCTTCACACGAGTACTTACTTGTTCTGATGATCGCTTGAATGGTACTGCTTACCCCTCGGGCAAGTAAATGCAATGTTCTTTTGTGAATATGCTGAATTGTTAGATGTTGTGAAAATCTCCACTTTGATGGGAATATACTTTCACCAATATGCTTAAAACACGTAACCTATCAGACTAACACACGTCTCCTGTAACAGAGTTCAGAGATCACACACAATTATTTATGATAATTATATTACTCCTAAACAGGTCATTAATCTCACTTTTCATACAAGGATTAGGACATATACCTTGGGTTATTTGTTATATACAATATATTCTATACTACCTTAGTTACGTCTCCACTAGCTAAATAAATGAATCATCCATTAGGGATAACCCTTAAAATGAGATTATGGAAAGACTCTGAATGGTGCTAAGACTAGTTATTTTTTATTCTTTTTTTTTTTCTTTTTTTTTTGCCGTTGCATTTCAGGAAGTGGAATGAGATGGGTGGTTGTTGGTTGGAAAGGACCGTAGTTGTGAGGTGGGGTTCATAAGCAGCAACATCATTCATTTTAAAATTATAGTTAATACTGATATCTACAGTTTCATTACCAACCAATCTCAAGGTTCATGTTCTCCAACAGCCTCGTAATGCTCTTCTAAAAAGGAGAAAGAATGTCGGCATATTCGGTACGATATTTCTGAAATAGGAATTTCTTATAATCTATATTAAAATTAAACTATGTGGTTTAAATTCAGTATATATATATATATATATATATATAATATATATTATATATATATATATATATATATATATATATATATATATATATATATATATATAACGTCATTACCCAT
>NC_090729.1:37992843-37995343 GCF_036898095.1 Palaemon carinicauda
TTATATGCTGTAAATTTAGAACACAAATCCTTTACGTTATTTTTTGACTCTGGTAGTCCACTTAATATCATGGATTTGAGGACACATCATGGATTTGAGGACACATCATTTGTTGTTTTCCAACTTTCAGATAGAAAAATCCGGAGTTAGACTCTCGGGTATAGGAAATAATGAATTAAATGTCATAGGCATGACTCATGTTCAATTCAAAGTCGGTAAACGCACGTTTGCCGATACATTTGTTGTTGTACAAAACATTGATATGTATGCAGCTGTAATTATAGGATACCCATCTATGGGAAATCAAAACATTTTCTTAGCCCCCTGCTAAGCACGGCGTGTATATCAAAAGAAAATTCTTTAAGTCTTTTAATACCTTAAAATCAGTTTTGGATAAAAAGGAGATGACAAATGTAACCGTAACGTACGTTGAAGAACCAATAACTTTTCTCAATAATAAAGAAATAATACAGGCGACCCAGCAGAATTCTCGTTCACCCTTAATATCATCTTGCACGCAATCTATCGAGCCAAACGTACCTTCGAATTTAATAGTGCAAATAAAGAAAACATTACCAGGATCTAAATATTAATCCTTTCCGACACTTTGAAAACTAACGGATTGTCTGTCACACAAGCTATTTATACAGTAGGCTCACATCAGCAATGTAATATTGAAGTCTGTAATCCTTTGAATAACCACTTTAGTATTTCACAAAATCAACATATCTTGGATGTAGAAGTTTATAAACATCGTATTCCTACCGTTGCTGAAATCAATCACGCTCAATCAGTTGCGGATGAATACCTTTTGCAATCTATTGAAAATTAAATCGATAAAGACATTCAAGACAAAGAAATTCAGCAGAAAATTTTTGGACTTTAAACTAAATATCACAAGGTTTTTTTCCACTACGGATGTATCCTTAGGAAAAACAGATGTGATCGAGCATCAAATAAAGTTAAAGGACAAGCAGAAAATTATCTATGTACCCTCGTACAGACTCCCTATGAAATTTCAGAATGAAATAAAAGTAGGTAAAATGCTGGAAGCAGGAGTCATTAGGAAATCAAAAAGCCCTTATAATTTTCCATTAATAGTTGTACCGAAAAAAGATCGAACATGGCGTATCTGCGTAGACTTCCATCGTCTAATCGAGGAGACGATCCCTGATCGATTCCCAGTGCCATGTACTGATGATATTTTGTCTTTGTTAGGTCAGAATAAATATTTTACCAGTTTGGACTTACTTAAAGGCTTTCACCAGATATCATTAGAAGAAGATAGTAACCCATACACAGCCTTCAGCACAGCCAGGGGACATTATGGATTTTTACGGATGCCTTTTGGTTTACGTTGTGCTCCCATAACATTTACAGGAATGATTAACATAGTGTTTGGAGACTTGTTAGGGGATATATTGCATGCCTATATGGATGATCTTATAATCTTTTCCAACACCTTAGAAGAACATCTACGTAAGTTAGAACTAGTACTACAGAGATTAAGACAACATAACTTAAGGGTAAAGATTAGTAAGTGTGAATTTTTCAAAACAGAATTAATATATAAGGGTTTCATGGTGTCAAGCCAAGGTCATAAAGTAGTCCATGATAAGGTGTCGACTATACGTAATTTTCCCATACCTACTAATGTCAAGGGAATACAGCAATTTCAGGGTTGTAGTGGATATTACAGGCGTTTTATACGCAACTATTCCATAATAGCTGCTCCTTTAACTGATCTTACAAAGAAGGGTGTAGATATCATATGGTCTAAGCATCATCAACAGGCGTTTAATACCTTGAAAAATGAACTGTGTAGTTCTCCTATCTTAAAATTTCCTGACTTCGGTAAGGAATTTTTCATTGCAACAGACACCTCAGACTTAGGAGTAGCAATATGATAAAAAATTTTTCCCGATAGCTTTTTATTCTCGAAAACTGTGAACTTCCGAAAGTAAGTATGCAGTAATAGACAAGGAAGGGCTAGCTATTGTTAATTCACTAGTGCATTTTAAGTTCATAATATACGGTTATCCCGTTAAGGTTCTTACTGACCATAAACCACTAACTGAGTTTTTTAAAGGCTTCAACCACAGCCCTAAACAAACTCGGTGGCATTTGATCATTCAAGATTTTGGAGCAAGAAACGGGTATTTACCTGGGAAAGCAAATTTCATTGCGGATGCATTATCACGCAACCCAGTAATTTGAATGAATTACTACCAATTGTGTGACGTGGTGGGCCGGGATATCGAGTAAAACTCGCTGGTAAGAGACTGATGTATCTCCAGGTAAATCCCCGGATAGCTAGGTAGCGTCAGGTTCAGATTTCTTTTATGGCCTCTAGTGGAATGGTTGGTTTCGACCTAGCCTTTCATTAGAAGGGGCTAGCGTTCGATCCCAAGTATAAGATAGAAATTTATTTCTATTTGAACATGATGTTGTGTTGATATTTATCCATATTGACTCATTAGGGGTAATTTGAATGAATTAA
>NC_090729.1:38000343-38002061 GCF_036898095.1 Palaemon carinicauda
ATTAAAATTGATATCAAGAGACGAAGCACTTTATTGAATTCAAGGTTTCCAAAACTGTTTTGGATAAGGGACTAGGTATCATGATTAAAGTCAATACCTTCTATCATTCTATCAAGGGATAAGGAATTAATTGAAATATTCATGCATAATGTTGGTCTGAAAAATCACTATCAATGAAAATATTTATGAAGTATTCCAGGATTTTTAAAACCATTGACGTATTAATCTTTATCAGTAATCGACATGTTTCAACTTTAAAGATTAGTCGCCACCATGATTATGGAAAACTAATTTTTAATACTTTCCCAATTAATCTATATGAAACCTGCTGCCAAACCAGTTATCCATTTGTCTAAGGAACCCAAACAGGAGATTTCAAGCGTTTATTTTCTGACCGTATTCTTTTTTATTATGTGGAATCAGTATTATCAATATTTTAATCATATGAGTTAGATCTTACAATTTTTTTCAGAAACTCTAAAACCCTATTTTTGTACCATCGGAGTTTTCACATAGGGAGATCTAGGTGAAGATGAAAAGATAAAATACTTCTTTCATTATGTTATATAGTTATTTATCAGTCCAATTCTAGAGGATTAGTAATGCTAAACATTGTATACAAATATCTAATTGAATGGTATATATGTTGTTGAATTGGGATTCCTGACCTTAATTCTCATTTTAGTCTATTCCGTGTCTCTTCAAATGAAATTTGGTATCCCTCCAGGGAAATCTCTTATGTAATTCAAGATATATAGGGATTGAGCGAGGAAGGTGAACTGGACTGAAAAAGAATGAAGACTGCTTTTCAGCTCCTTTACATTGATCAAGTTTTAACTTTCTTCCTAAAGATCTTTCATGATCACTTAAACTTAAATTTATTTCCTCTCTTTACATATATTTACTGACAACATTTTTCTATGGGGGTATCGTATAATTAATTGTTGTGTCTTATTATTATTATTATTATTATTATTATTATTATTATTATTATTATTATTATTATTATTAATAATAATAATAATAATAATAATAATAATAATAATAATAATAATAATAATAATAATGATAATAATTTTAATTATCATAATAATAAGAATAAAAATGAAAATGATAATAATAATAGAAATACTACTACTACTACTACTACTACTACTACTACTACTACTACTACTACTACTACTACTACTACTAATAATAATAATAATAATAATAATAATGACTAAAGGCGCCTACGGAGAGTGCAGACCTACGCCACAGCAGCTTATTTCTCAAAACCAACGTGCCTTTCCGAGAATCAATTAATAATTTCCACCTGCATGTTTCATTCCTTCACCATTAAAATTATGGCCCAATGGGTGAGGACCGGAATTTGACCTTTCGCTTGACCTTTGCCCTAGGATCGAGCATGGCCTTAAACCTCAACAGCTCTTTATATGACAGTTTAAAATCCCTTTCAAGTTTCATTACTTTGCGATTAAAATTGTGGTCATATGGTTGATGACCGGAATTTGACCCTTTGCATGACCTTGCTTTGGACTAGACCTTGGCGTTCGACCTTAACAGCTCTTTATATAACAGTTTGAAGTCCCTGCAGGTTTCAGTTCTTTATTATCAAACTTGCGGCAATATGGTTGATGACCGGAATTTGATCTGTTGCTTGACCTTTGTTATAAAGATTATGTTGACCTTCGACCTTAAAAGCTCTTTATATAACA
>NC_090729.1:38005061-38007561 GCF_036898095.1 Palaemon carinicauda
AAGGTATAAAACCAGGTTCCGCGGCATCTTTAACGGCCTAATTATTATGGGGCGGTGAAAATAATCAAAGTTCGCTTTAATGGTACATTTTCTTACAATGTTTGACTTGACGTAGTCTGCTAACAGGTATGGAAACACAATTGGTACAGTAAGATTCTTCGATAAAGTGCCCTTTTTTCCTTTTTACGCAGTATTATTTTCATTTTAATTACCAACTGTTTCTCATTAGGATTCGACCAGTTAAGCTAACATTCACGTTAGTTTTTCTGATTGTTAATTCTGGCAATGTTGGTTTTGTTCATTATGCGAAGCATTTTATGTCTATATTTTATAAACTCGTATCATCAGCATCGATTATTCCTAGTTTCTAAAGAATTCAGGCTACTTCCATTATCAAATTACAACAAAAATCCCATATCTCAATACACGTTCTCTTTCAGCACCATATTGACTCTAGATTTACTCATATCTATTTTTAAATATAGATTTTTATTAGATTAAACATATACCTAATGTTATTAGGTTTTTTGAAACATACAATGTTTTTAGTGTATCATCTATTAAATCTTGAATAATTGAAATGTATCATTCATAGAGGCAAATTCCGACAAGAGACATAACAATACGACAGATCCCTTCACCAGGATAACACTAAAACAAAACTTTCTGTACATCAAATCCCACAGAGTACATCTCAACTACTTCGTCCTTGGTCTCAACATGTGTCTAGCATTGAAGGAAGTGGTGGTAGGGCGGGGTTAGTATTCTAGGATTAGGACTTGTAAAGGGAAAGAAAATAAAAAAAAAGGTCGTTTACAGGGAAATTAAAACTTATCCTAAGGTCAGCACTAGGATTGCCATCCAATCCCAAGGTTCACATTTACCTTTCATAACGGAGAATATTCTTTTCAAAAAATAGTTTTCCTTTCTTATAGATAGCGGTCTTAAAAATAATATTAAAATTTTTTGTAACTACACTAACATTTCAAAATCTGCTAACAGAAGACCAAGAATTTTTTACATCTTTCTTGCTTGAACTCATAACCATTCTCCTCACATTTCCTCACAAAGTTTTCTTCTGTTTTACAGTGGAGTTGATATGGACAAAGTGAAACCTGAATTGGTCTCTGGAAAGTATTTTTCTTGTGGGGAAAAGTTTTAAAAACGGAATTAATTTTCATTTGGGGAGAGACACAAGTTTTGTTTGAGTGCGCTATGCATATATATATATATATATATACATACATACATACATATGTATATATATATATATATATGCCTATATATATATATATATATGTGTGTGTGTGTGTGTGTATGTATACGTATATATATAAATATATATATATATATACATATACATATATATATATATATATATATGTGTGTATATATATATATATATATATTTATATATATACATATATATATATATATATATATTCATGTATATATGCAAACATGTGTGCGTTTCTAAAAGAAAAGGATTAATCAAAGTAACTTAAAGAGCGCATTATAAAATAAACGCATATTCAAATTTCTCAGGAGCTAAAGCAATTTTTACGATGTTAATTTGTACAAATATATATATATATATATATATATATATATATAATTATTATTGAATTCACGGTTATTTGCAGTCTACAATGATATCAAAAAGGCCGTTGGAATATGAAAGCTACACTTAGATTACGGAAGTGGTAATAAAAGTCGCCAACAATGTTAAAATAGGTGTGTCACATAAACTATGAAGAGACCCTAATAAACATGAAAACATTCGCGACAAGTTTGAAATCCTTAAGTTTCTAAAGTTTCAGTTCAAAACACTATTAGATTATCTGATATTGTCATAAAATTCAAGGTGATAGTTTTGAAAAAGCTTAAAACTAAAGATGATATTCAACATCCTTTATCCAATGATAATTGTCCTTTTTGATGACTTGAATATTTTATGTATGACCTAATAAACGTTAAAAAAAAAGACATTGATTTGTAGAACATTCTTTAATAATATGTAAATTATATTGATTCCATTCAGCATTTCTTTTTCTAGTTTAACCCAAAATTGTATATTCTAGTTCAACAAGTATGGGTCATAGCTTCCCTTTTAACGAGTTTTCAGAGGACGAAAAAGCCTGTGTAAACTTAATTACCCAAAGGATCTGACAGAGATAACTGAGGAGAGATGATATCTTACTAAGAATATCTTTTTATATTCTTATTTTTTTTTTCCACTATCCTGGGGCACTTTGAAGCAATTTGTAAATGAACTTGTTGATTTCGGTATGAGGAACCTTATGTGTGTACTGCACCTTTATCTGTTTATCCTGTTTCCTACCTTTAAACATACATTTGGTAAAGTACCCAGTAAGTAGTAGCTTGTGCCTCAAGTTATTATCTTGTTTTTTTTTTTTTTTTTTTCAATAATCGTTTTCCTAGATTTGTTACTCTAAACATGTATTTATTGTTTTTGGTTTGACATACCCTTCACTGCCTT
>NC_090729.1:38017561-38019458 GCF_036898095.1 Palaemon carinicauda
ATTTTGTGTGTTGTAGTTTTTTCTGTTATCATTACCGAAAAAAAGTCTTTTTTGATGTTCTTACGGCATCATCTAACACAATTTTAGGATACTTTAGTTTTTTACCTATTGCTCTAATCCCATTTATTTCGTCATCAATATATTCAGGGCTGCAGACTCGAAATGCTCTTAAAAACATAGAAGTAAATACAGATTTCTTAACTTTGTTGCCTTGGTTTGAGTAATAATGGACCTATGCCGAGATATTCGTTGGCTTTCTGTATACACTGAACTTGAGACTATTGTTACATCTGTGTATGCGACAGTCCAAAAAAGGTAGGGTACAATTATTCTTCAGCTCCATAGTGAAATTTATTGATGGTACCAAACTATTCAATCGAAGAAAAAAGTTATCTAAATTTTCATTTCCTGGCCACACACATATTATGACGTCAATATATCGAAACCATTTTACATTATTAGGTATGATGTTATTTAAGATTCTGCTTTCAAAAATTTCCATATATAGATTGCTCAATACTGGGGATAAAGGGTTTCCCATAGCCATACCAAAAGTTTGTGCATAAAATCTCCCATTGAATTCAAATTTACAATCTTTTATACATAGTTTAATTAATTCTATTGAAGTGTGTTTGGAGAATGGTAGATTCAATTGTCTATTATCTAATGTTTCAGATAAAAATCCCAACATGTCATCAATAGGTACTTTTGTGAATAGTGAGACTACATCAAAACTGACAAGCCTACAGGTACTGTTAATCTGTACTTCATTCAGTTTGTTAATCAAGTCTACATTATTTTTTATATTTGAATATGAAATGGTGCCAACTAAAGGATTGAGGATATTCACAAGGTACTTAGATAATTTATATGCTGCTGAACCTACAGAGCTAATTATTGGCCTACCTGGATAATTTGGCTTATGAGTTTTAATAGTTCCATACATAGGCTATATGGCAATGTTGGTGATATTGCACAAACCTTTTTTATCAGATCTTCATTCCCTTTTAGTAACTCTTTCACTTTTTTGTTGTAATTACTGTTCACAAACTCAATTGGATTTTTTCTTAATTCCATGTATGTGTTTTCATCACTCAAGAGGTTTTCCATTTTTTTCTATATAATCATTTTTATTCAAGATTACCAGTGCTCCAGATTTATCGGCTTTTGTCAGTTTAATATTTCTATCTTGCTTCAATTCGGCAATTGCTCTCTTGAATCTTTTTGGGCAATTTGGAACCAATGGTTTTTTCATATTGCTGTATATAATACCCTTAATCATATTTACTTCTTCTACAGAAATATCACTGAATTTTTCCAGGTTACACACTCCATTTGTAATTTCTACACTATTCACTACACTTGATGACATCGAGAAATTTAAACTGTATCCCAAGGCACACTTCACATTTTTATGTAGAATTTTATTTGACAGATTAACCACACATTCTGGATTAACGTTTGTAGTCCACGGGCTACTTTCTATCAATGCATTGAGTTTCGTGTCATGCTTTTGTTTGAGTTTTCTACACACTTTTCCGTTCATTTCTTCATATATATATATATATATATATATATATGTGTGTGTGTGTGTATGTTTATATATATATGTATGTCTATATATATGTATGTGTGTATATATGTATATATGTATATGTATGGTTATCTGTATATATATATATATATATATATATATGTATATATATATATATATTGCAACACAACTCACCACCACCATTTCTCCATTTATCTAAATTACTACAACACTTACACTTGTAACTTTCAACCGGAGGCCACTAGCCGTTTTATCGAGAAAATCATTCATCTTCCCCCGTTTTTCTTATTATATTAAGTATAAGGTATTCACATCTACACATTCTCTAATACTGCCTATCCT
>NC_090729.1:38019958-38044958 GCF_036898095.1 Palaemon carinicauda
TATATATATATATATATGTATGTATGTATATATATATATCAGAGAGAGAGAGAGAGAGAGAGAGAGAGAGAGAGAGAGAGAGAGAGAGAGAGAGAGAGAGAGAGACTGAGAGAGAGAGAGAGAGAGTTGTCCGTACCCAGAAGAGTGCTTTGGCAAGACAATCAGTTTTTTTAGTATCATGAATTCTTATTTGGCTGGGAATCAAGTTCAAGGTGACCTATCTGTAGTTGAGAAAGTGTATATGAGCTATATGCTTTATGAAGAAGAATATCAGTTCGTTTTCTGTTGTATACGGGTATCTGGTGGCAGCTCTGATCTTCCTGAAGTCAGAGTGAATAGTGGTGTAGCCTTGGATAGCCTGTGAGTGTTCAAGTGAGATCTTGAGGCTGTAATGAAGAGCCTCCAACTTCTTTATATTAATTAGAAAACACTGCTGTTGCGGCTGCTGGGATTGCTTTCTCAATGGAGCCATCCATGAAGTGAACATTGTCAGCAAAAGCTCTAATATTTGAGACAAGGACAGTTAGTTTAGTTTCTCTTGTTGGGCAAAGGGCCTTAGAAAGAGAGAAGGAGAAGGAAGTATAGTGAAACTTGATTTGACAAGGACCCCAGAAAGGATGGGGTTCCCCATAGTCTGACCATTTGTACGTTTGAAGGCAATGAGGATTTGGGCTGGATACGAGTTGGGACGATCAATGTCTATTGGTCTGTGAACAAGATGTTTGAGGATATTGTGAAGGGGGCTATTCCTAATATTTTTGAAGGTTTTGATGATGATTGAGACGTTACAGATGTTGATTCTGTCTGCGAAGTTGGGGGAAATGTGCTAGAGTCCTGATTAGGGAGAGTCTGGTACTCCTAAAATCGTCCTCTTGGCCCTGTTCTGTATGGTCTCCAGTGCCTGTTTCTACAAAGGTAAGAGAATGTTTAGTAAAGGGACTTCATACTCCATTGGGTAGTGAAGAGCTTGAAAATTAAAGAGTTTGAGTACCTGATCAATTTCAGGGATGACTGAAAGCTTATATTTGATGTTAACTCCTTAATGTTCATAGCCATGGTTTTTCTAGTGTTGATTTTAAGTCCTATCATTTTGATTTTGGTCATGATAATATTAAGGTAGCTTTCTTTTCATGATGTTCATTAAATACTGAGAGGTGGACTACTATACATATATCATCAGAATAAATGAAAATTTTAATACTGTCAGGGTACTTCTCATCCATGAGTTCCTCCATGAGAATATCAAAGAGAAAGGGGCTGAGAATGCCCCCTTATGGGTTGCCTTTTTCGAGTGGTAATTACGAGAGAAGGCACCCAGAAAGTTGACCCTGGCTTCTGTTTTTAGGTGTACAGTTTCGTCCAAGAAGGAAGGTGGCCCCTAACTCTCTTTGAAACTAGTGCTGTAAGAATGACTTCTGATCTGGCTAGTTCATAGGTATCCTTAAGGTTTTTGAAAACTACTAAGGTGCTTATGTGGTTTATCATAGTCATGATAACAGAAGTGCATTCCTGCATCGTAATACCATGAGTGTAGGCCTATATTCTGTGGTGAAGGGGGCCAACTACCTATTAAAGTCTTTTAATAACCATCGTATTAACCCCTTTTCCAAGGCAGCGGTGAAGAGTGATGGGCCTGTATGAGTCAGGTTCGTTTGGTTTTGGGATGGGAACTGTATCCTTTGGGTTCCAGATATGGGGTATAATGTGTTTGGTGTTGATGAGGTTGATGATGTGAAGGTATATCTCTGTAGCCGGTTCCACTAATTGTTTAAGCATGGAGTAGGTAATGCGATCACCCCAGGAGTGTGTCTTTATATTTGGCAAGTGCTGAGTTAAGCTCGTGGAGTGTGTACTGTGTTTATGTGCTAGCTGGATCATTGCACACAGCCTGAATGAAGTCATTCCTAGTACGTGGGAGCATATCCTGTCTGACTCTAGTTTCCATGGTGAGATTTGTGCACTTTCATCTGTCAGCAAAAGCTGTTACATTCCCATTGGCCTCCTGTTTTGGGGCAGGATGTAGGACAGTGTTTTTCGGTTTGATTTTCCTTGACACTTTGTTGAACCATGCCCAGTTAGTGTTGAGGGACGTGTGTTGTGTGATGTTAAGACACCACAGAATCCATCGATCCTATTTGAATTCTCGGGTAACTTCTACCAAATAGGCAGACATTTCCTGCAGGAGCTGATGTAGTTAATCAGTCCAGTTGCGCCTTAACTTGTTCGTTCATTTCTTTGATCCAGGGATATTAGTACCAGGCATCTTTGTGTATTCTGTTCTTTTCTTTGCTATTGAAACATTGGCAGCAGAGCTCACCTGCTGAGTGAACTACTCAAGAATTAGAGTAGGATCCTCTGGTAAACTATCAATACGCCAAAGAGCCTAGCTTATCATACTTCTCTCGAAAACGTTCCATTGTGCAAAGTCCAGATTTCACTCTGGGGGGTGTAGGGAAGTAATTTAATGATTAGTAGGGTTGTCAGTGTGGTAAAATTATCAGTAGTTAGGGTGGGATGGAGTAGCCAGGATGCGTCATTTCTAGGAAGGCTGGGAATAGAAGTATGATCTAGGGTGCCTCTATGGAAGTGGGTGCTGATGGTTGGGTCATCAAAGAGAGAGACACTTGGGAATTTTTGGAGGAGGGCGTTCAAGTGACGGCCAGTTTGATTGGTCTTTGGAGATTTGCAAAAAGAAATGATGTTTATTATAATCACCTACAACTATGGTGCTGATGAAATCAGTTTCCTCATATAAATATTCTGCCTGAATTGTTTTCTTACTGTTCTTGTAGATATTATGAATGTTAAGACATATGAGCAAGGGTAATTTAGACGCCAATTGTTTTTATGTTGCCACTAGGCTGGGTGGAACAATGTTGGAGGGGATGACCTTTTTTACTAGGGAAACAAGAACTCTTTTTTTCTGTGTGAGAAGTTCTGTTTAATGGAAGTGTATAAGTAGGGTTTCCTGCAGAAGCACAGCATCTGGGTTTAGTGTAGCTGTTTGGGATTAAAAGTAGATCATACCTTTGATGTATACTGTTTATGATCCATTGGATTACTTTCAGGTCATCACTGCATTTAAAGTTGAGTTCTAGGTAAAAGTTTGATTCAGATTCACTTCCTAAACTCTTTACATCGATTGATTGTCAGCAAAAAAAAAAAAAACATGGAGTACTTTGCAGATGCTGGACTGATAATTTGTATATTTTCTGATGTGTTCCATGACACCTATGATCTTGTGGAAGATGTTAAACTCCTATAGGGTTTGGGGTAGGGCTTATGCTGGTGAAGCTACTGGCCTAGGAAGGAAAGCATGGGTAGGTACTGGCTTAGGAAGGATGACTGGGGGAGGTGCGGCAACAAGTAGGAAAGCTGGATGTTAAGGAGAAAGCTCCTGTGAAGGGTCTGGACCAGGATGTACTACAGTAAGATGGGTGGATTTACTCTACATGATGGCATATGTCCTGATTGTGGATGTGGAGGATGTGAAAGAGATTGGGATCCAGAGATTGGTCACCAAATTTCAGTGGTCCATAACCCTCAAAAAGGTACAGATAAAAACTACACATGCATTTTAAAAGTACACAATGACCTTTGACCTTCTGATACATTGAAATATCAAATTCAACATCACCAAATTTCAGGACTTTTAGATTATCACTCTTTTACTGTTACTAGCTGATGCTGCAACTATACAAAATATATTTAGAGCAATCGTAGTACTTCCGTGAAGTTTCATGGGAAAAGCCGAGTGTGACACCATCTATTTTACAAATATATTTACAAGTTGTATCAGTGGGTTAATTTAGTGCATTGAAAACGTCCCTGTCTCTCAATCTCTTGGATAGGAATCCAGAAACCACTGAACCTAATTCTTTCTGGCAGTATCAGTAACGTCATTGTCCTTGTTCTAAGCTAGAGATATGGACTTTGAGGGAGCCTACTGTATGAATCTAAATTCTTAGTCTTCAGTAGCCATTGTCTGACACTCCCTGCCATAGTCAGGGCGATTACTGTAAGTAGATATCGTTAGTCTCCAGGTCATTGTTTGTGGTATATGCCACACAGGAGCGATTACTAAACTTTCAATTAACAATACTGTTTGCATATTCAACATATAATGAGTTAGTTCCAAGAAATATCGCTCTCCAATAGGCCTATTTGCACTTTTTGTCATAGTTTTTCTCATTGCTAATCTGAATCTAGGCTTATATTATGTAAGTTTTCTTCAAATTTGCATTACTGTACATATTTTTTTTTGAGGATCTAAGTTTCCTGTTTTATCACGAATTTACATTTTACTACAAGCAATATGTTTGCACTGTATTAAAGAGTAATAATGCTATTAATCATAGATGCAATAATTTAGATTAGGCCATCTCACTGGGCCTTAGCATAAGATTTTATTTCAACTAGGATAAGTGGTTTGCTTTTATATTTACTCTAAGAGAGAGAGAGAGAGAGAGAGAGAGAGAGAGAGAGAGAGAGAGAGAGAGAGAGAGAGAGAGAGAGAGAGAGAGAGAGATGAATCATTAATATATTTTGCATATAATTTGATGGTGTGGGGTCTTACTTTCCTAGTAGTTTTTTTTTTTTTTGCAAGAAATAATAACATTCAAATAAATTTAATTTGCGAGATTTAGACTACTTAAAAGAGAATTACAACGGAAGGACTTCTACAGGAAATGGCAAAAAACTTTGATATTGCAGGAGCTCGACCAGAAGAAGAAAATAGTTGAAAGGCACAAAATAAATTTAATGAGATGTTATGAGACTGTAAAAAATGTGTTATCTTTTATTGATTTCAATCATATATTATATTACATTCATAAAAATGTAGATAGATTTAAGTATCAAATATCTGTTAATCATCCACGAAAATTATATAATTTAGGGGCCTTTTACAAACCACTTTGTTTAGACTCTCATTGTGTAATTACAAACCTGTCAAACAGATCCTTTTACAATAAGGAGAATTGGTTGTTATCCTTTGGACTTTAACATTGTCTATCTCTAAGGGTATCAAAATTCAAATTGTCTTTCTCTTTAGAATCCATGTATTATAAACTTATGAATTATCCAATTTTTGACAAATTTTATCCTGGTAACCGTATAAGACTTAAAAACACTAATGTCTAACACCCTTAAATTTTTCAAACAATCTGAGAAGGTAAGCTTAGACATAATAAAAGAATTAGATCTCAACATTCTGAAAAAGTTGAAAAAGGATGAAAACATAATGATATGTAAACCGGACAGAGGAAGAGACGTGGTCATTATGAACAAACAAGACTATCTTACGAAAAAGGAATCCATTCTCAATGACCCTTTTACATATGAAAATTAACATATCAAGACCCGTTTAAAAATACCCTTTTGTTGGAAGACCGATTGAATAGATTTTTAAAGGAATTATCAAACCAGAAAAAACAGTGTAATAGAATACAAAACGGATTTTGAGCGAAGCGAAAAATCTATTTTTGGGTGAGGTAGCCATGTCCTCCTGATGGAAGTTCCTAATAGGTAGCTTTCTAGGGTATATTTGACTATAGTGATATTCTCAGAGAATTTTACCTTAAGGTATCCAGAATTTTAACTCCTGGAGCGAATATCCCTAAATAATCTCAGAGAGATATCGTATAATATCAGAGGACGTATTCTTGACAAGTCACATAGCTATCTTCACCCCGAACAGTATTAATGCTTCGAGGGGTTACAGTGACAAGAATCTGAAACGAGAATGAAAAGAGCCGCTCATAAGGCATTTCTCCTATTCCGTTTCCAGTGTGTATCTGATGAAGGCGGTAGCGCCCTCTTTATTCCTTGTAGCGATATACGAGGTATTATAGATACTGTATTATAGAGAGGGGTCAATAAGCCCTTTTACAATAAAAAGAAGGGCGGGTCCATCAGGACGACATGGCTACCTCACCCAAAAATAGATTTTTCGTTTCGCTCAAAATCCATTTTTTGGGCTCAGGCCATGTCATCCTGATGGAAGTTTACCAGAGCATTACTGTATCTGTGGATTCTCAATCAGTAACGTATTCTCAAGAAAGTATTTTCCTGGTCCGTCTAGACCTAGAGACCTATGATGTTACCGTAACATATCATTTCATCTAAGCATGAACTATGTTAGTGCTTCCAGCCCCCTACAGGGAAGAGTCCTAATAGACTCTGGGAAAAGTCTCGAGGAGTACATAATAATTATGGATGACAAAATAACAAGCTTGTATAGTGGTCTCGCCCTATACAATATAAAGCAAAGTTTGTATAAGAGTCACCTATGTCAGTATGAATTTATGACACCTTCCCCAATGTGACTACTCATATAGACTATTGGATAATGGTTGTATCCGCATAGGAACAAATTTTGCCTCTTAGCCACCATCCCGTTAGGGTATCACATCAACCCTTCCAAGGAAGGTTAGAGTCATTGGACTTTTGCTTGAATCAGGGAACAGTCTTAAAAGACATACCATGATAAAAATATCTATATTTTAATCTTAATGCTTAGTACATTTCTAATAAAATGAGTGGGGGCGAATAAGACAAAGGGTTCATTATGAACTAGTTTATTAGAATTTAATAAATGTACATATCAGATCAACATTTATAAAATTAATAAAACGTGGATGATATGCGTTAAAGCATAAAAAAAAACAGTCAACAGAAAATATTGTTTCGTCTACTAGGAAACAGATTTCCCACTTTCATTGAATTATTAATAATAATGATATAGTCTGTATACTGTTAATTTACAATAGCGTAAAAAACGCTTGGCACAAGTGTCTGTATTATGGTATAGTTCACAGACGACAATGGAACAGTTCTTAAGGACACTTTTGTGGCCTATCGCTCAGTGTGCAGTAACATACAGCGACTTCACACGCACCCTCTTAATTAATCGTCCCAAATTAATTACACTGTTCCTCGCAGATTTAAAACAGAAGTTAAAGAATTCTACCTGCTGCTATCACAGAATTCTTAAGTTGTTCCACTAGCTTCGCATAGTGAATAAAGAACACTTTGGGTGACTACCAGCCGGTTACAAACAAGGATGTTCAAAGTCCCTATAATAAAAGAAATTTTATGGAAGAGGCAACTTGCTTCGAATCATGACAAACGGGTGTACTGTCTGGATCTGTTCTGCGAATAACACGGGTGAGTTTCGCCCTTAGTTATAGAAAACTTTGAACCCAGGGTTTCTCTTCTGAACAGCTGTCCTCCCATAAAGTCTGAAGTTCTATGAAGATAGACCTTAGGCACTCCACTGGACATAGAGATGCATCTTCCTTCAGAGGTCAGATTCTCTAGGGACCCCACCTGTTGGTCGGTAGCTTGTTCTTGGTAAGAAACATTGGGTCTGGAAATAGATTCAGTTCTCCCTCCAAGAACTGGACGTGGCCTTCCTCTCTAGAGAGAGCCACAATTTCACTAACTCTGGCCCCCAAAGCGAGTACAAGCAGAAATATGGCTTAAAATTCAAAGCCTTCTAAGCACATTCCTCATTGTTCATTATTTATACACATTGAAGAATCTTATCTACTGACCTTGCAAAAGGTCCTTGGAGGCACTGAAGGGCTAAGCCTAGCATGGGCCTTTGTAGTTCACTAAGAACGTCGTTAGAAAGGTCGACCTGTGAGGCATATGGTATGTCTTATCAAGACAGACTTGAAGAAAAGAATTTTGTTGGCTGCTAAACCTTGCCCATGAAGATGAATCAAGAATGATAAATAGGAATCTGTCTAGATTTGTTTTGGTTTCTTCGCCTTGACAAGGGATATCTGTTTCTTCCCTGAAGCCTCATAATGTCTTCTGGTTTCCTCCAAAAGTCTGAACTGACTTTTAACACCGAATCTTTTTCTCATTGTTAAGGAGAGAAAATCATGAGATGTAGGTTCTATGTTTTCTGTGATGAAGCGAAGACAGTCGAGTTCTGTACTCGCTGAGACAGGGATGGATCCGGTAGCGGTACGAATTTTAGTCGTAGTTCCAATGCCAGAGGGAACCACACGCTATTTGGCCACTTGTGGGCCACTATTGCTGCTTTCCCTTTGAAGGATCTCAGCTTATCGAGGACCTTCAAAAGGAGGTTGTGAGAAGGGAACAGATAAATACTGGATCATCTGTTCCAGTCCAGGGACATAGCGTCCACTGCCTCCGCTAGCGGATCCTCGCATGGGGACACGTAACGATCGATTTTCTTGTTGTCTTTCGTCACAAAGAGGTCTATCTGCAGCTCTGGGACTTGACTCGAGATGAAGGAGAACGATCCTGCGACAAGGGAGCATTTTGACTCTATAGGTGTAAACCTGGATAGAGCGTCTGCTGTTACATTGCGAAACCCTTGAATGTGAACTGATGACAGGTGCCATTTCTTCCTTTCTACCAAACGGAATATGGCCAACATAACTTGGTTGATTTGTGGTGACCTCGACCCTTGTCAATTCAGGCATCTCACTACCACCTCGCTGTCTAGAACTAGTCTTATTTTGGTCGAGTGGGGAAGAGAAACTTTCTTTAAAGTCAGAAGTACTGCCATGGTTTCTAGAAAGTTGATGTGAAATTACTTGAAAAGATTGGACCAAGCTCCTTGGACTCTCATCTGATGAGAATGACCTCCCAAGCCTTCCTTTGAAGTGTCTGTGTGGATAGTTAATGACGGGGGAGGGGGTTGAAGAAGTATTGATTTCTTCAATTGCTTGGCATTGGACCACGGCTTGAGAAGCGTTCGCAGTCAAGTCGGTAGTGATCTTATCAGATCTCTTCGCGTGTTTGATTGGTATTTTCTCCAGACTCCTGTTGCATCCTTAAACTCTGCTCTTAGCACTGTATCTGTTATCGATGCAAACTGTAGAGAGCCCAGCACTCTCTCCTGTTCGCGTCTTGATATCCGTTTGGATTTCAATAGTCTCTTGACAGATCCTGCTATTTCTTTCCTCTTCTTACCAGGAATGGAAACTCGATGTGACTCCAAATTCCAGTGGATTCCCAACCAGTGAAATTTTTGAGCTGGAGAAAGTCGAGACTTTTTAATGTTGATCTTGAATCCCAGATGTTCCAGGAACTGGATCACTATCTTAGAAGCTTGCACGCATTCTGTCCTGGATGCTGCCCACACCAGCCAGTCGTCCAAGTAGGCTACTACTTGGACCCGTTTTAGGCGTAATTGATGGACGGCTGAGCTCGCGAGCTTCGTGAAAATCCTTGGGGCTATGTTATCCCAAAAGGCATGGCTCTGAAGGCGTAAAGTTTTCTACGTAACTTGAAGCCTAGGTAGGAGAAGAGGTGATGAATAATTGGAACGTACCAATAAGCGTCAGACAAGTCTATAGAGACAGTATATGCCCTTCTGGGTAGTAGGGTCCTTATGTGTTGAAGCGTGAGCCTTCTGAACTTGTAGCTCACTATGAACTTGTTGATTGGCGACAAGTCTAGAATGACTCTGAATTTTTCCGAGTCCTTCTTTGGAACACAAAACAGACTTCCTTGGAATTTTATGGACCTAACTTTCCAGATTATTCTTTTGTCTAAGAGTTCTCAGACATATTCTTCCAGAATGGGGGATGAGTGTTGGTAGAATTGAGGAAATTGAGGCAGAGGACTGCTCCAGCTCCAACCTAGTCGATTTTTAATTAGGCTGTGAGCCCAGGGATCGAAGGTCCAGTGATCCCTAAATAGCTGTTGTCTCCTTCCTACTGGAAGTATCTTACTTTTGCTGTTGTGGACCTGAGGACTTGCCTCCAGGACCGCGTCCTTCCCTGCATCCCCTTCCTCATGAAGGGCGTCTAGAAGAACCTCTGGCTGTTCCTCTAGCCCTCGAACGAAAGGAAGAATTCTTCCTTTCGAAGGCTGGGTTAAAATCTGGCGACTGTGTCGCCCCTTGTTGAGGTACCAGCTGGTACGTGGTTGGAGGTTGTGCCACTATCTGAGGCACCGCAGTCAGAGGAAGTTGTTGTTAATGTTGCTGTCGGTAGGGTTAAGCCGGCCAAGAGGATGGCCTAGGCCTTTTTGTCTTCCTCTTGGGTTGTGGACCCTCATCCAGAGAAGACTTTCTTTTAAGATCTAAGCCCCACTTTTTGAGCAGGTTCCTATTCTCTGTGGCGGCCTTGTCTACTACCTCTTTAACCACTTCATTAGGAAGGAGGTCTTTACCCCAAATACGGGAGGAGATCAGTTTCCTCGGTTCGTGCCTCACCGCAGCCGAGGCGAATACAAACTCTCTACAGGCTCTCCTACCTTTAATAAAGGTATAGAGATCCTTCGTAACTGTGGCCAGATGGGTTTTGGCCACAACCATGAACATGTCCTGGTTCTTGGGGTCACTTGCCATCGTTTCTAGTGTCATTTGCAACGACATCGATGCCGCAAGTCTTTCTCTACGCAAGAGAGCCTCCGACCGTTTTGGAAGTGCCTCACCGAACTGGCGTTCAGAAATATCAGTTTCCAGCTTCCCGACTGAGAAGGTAAGGTTTACGTCCTTCCAGGCTTCTTGGTCTAAGGGCAAGGTCAGAGATACCGGCTTGCACTCCTCCAAGGAGGGGCATGGTTTCCCTGCGTCCACCGCCTTTAAGGCTGCCTTATATCCCTTTTCCACGAAAGGAAATGCTCTGGTAGGAAAGGCCACAAAGGAGGGAAGCTTCTTACTCAAGGCGGGCACCTTTGAGTTAGTGAAGCCCCTCTCTTTACATTGAGCTCGCTACTAACGTCTGAGCTTTACAATGGTAAAAAACTATGACCTCCTTTGGCTCCATCTCCTCCTTTGAGGCTGGCTCCTTCCTAAGACGGACATAGCAGTACTGATAAGAATCTTTGTTGGGCCAAAATTCCACTTCTTCCACGGGAATTGCCCCCCACGTTTTTGAGATCACGATCTTCCCGGTTGTCATTGGCATGTGTCCGGTATACCTCCAAGGATTGGTATCCGAGCACAAAGCAAGATACTTCAGGCTGAGCCACTTCTGGGGCCCATGCGATGCTGCAAGTCTGTGTATCTCCAGTTTCATTGCAGCTTCCTTCTCATCATTCTTCCTTTGAATTTGTTGAATCATCTCAGCAATGAAAGAAAGAGTCCTTCCAAGTTCATCTGGGATAGCAGACGATGTAGAAGGAACAGGTTCTTGGTCCGGAACCGATGTAACCGACACTTCGTAGATTTCTTCCTCTTCTACTTGAGGAGCCTGGAACAGCTCCTCCTCCTGACCTTCTTCCAGAAGGTCCTTCTCAGTAGAATCCGGCACCTCCGACATCCTATCGTCCAATTGGATGTCTTGAAGGGCGGCCAAGACTCCAGAATCTACTGGATTCTGGGCAGTTGGTATCTCCACCTGAGGCTGCGGGATGATTGCGTCAGCCGATTCTTTAGGGAAAAGGTAGGCCCTCATCTTCTCATTTGGAAGGTGGGTGCCTGAGGTGTTTTTCTGAAAACCCCTCACCCAGGATCGTAACATTTCCTTGGCAGCATCCCTTGACTCCATCGACTTAGGGTCGTCAAAAGCCTCGGTAATTAGGTTAGAACAAACTATACAAACCTGAGGGTCCCAATACCGGAGATCACCTCTGGAGGCTGCGCATGCTGCGTGCTTTCTGCAAAGTTGATGTCCACAGAAGTTCTTACTGCGGACAATACAGAACATACTCCAGCACTTCGGATGGTCCTCCTGTAAAGAGAAGAAAAATCCATGAGTATCAAGTGAAGGCTTTAACTTATATTGAAACATTTAGTTTATATAGAAAAGCTGTAAAAGAAAGAAGGAAAGACACATACTTGTATTTCCTGTCCAGTCAATTGCTGAAACCTCCCGAGATATTAAAACTAAGGTTAATTCTATTCAAGAATACCTTATGTAATTTCCTAAACGGAAATTTAGAGTGTAGTTCACACCTTCAGATAAAGTTTTAATATACGGGATGGAAAGAATACAAAAAGAACTTACTTTCTATATATTGTGCGGTCTCAACAAAAGGCTGTACAAGATAACATTAAGTATGATGAAGAACTTTAGTGTTATCACAAACTCTGTACAGCAGTTTCTACTAATGCAGTGTGTACTATACTACAAATATAGCAACTACTCCACACCGCATGCTGTTGTGCCGGCCGGCATATACCAGTGTACAGACGTTCCCCAAGATACGAACATCCGTGTTACGAACATCCGGAGATACGAACACAAATTGACAGAAGTCCAAACATGTTCGTAAACATCCGTAGATTTCATCGCAAGTTTGAATTCTCTCTCTCTCTCTCTCTCTCTCTCTCTCTCTCTCTCTCTCTCTCTCTCTCTCTCTCTCTCTCTCCGTATTTTGATTTTTAATGCAATTAAATCTTCATATTTCTTGGAAAATTATTAAAAAATTCTTTATATCCTTATTCGATGTTTCAATTATGGGAATAGTAACGGATCGGAAGAAAACCACTTGATTTGCCTCTCGCCTCCCGCCAGAAGAAATATAACGTCATCAGACTTTTGGCATTTTTTTTTTTTATTTCTTAACATATAAGAAATATCTTCAAGATCAATATTACTTCAGCGCCAATATGTTACAGAAAATCATTTTCCCCACAGTTCTTATTATTAGGTATTATGCGAAATCGTTGTAGCTCTTTCTGTGTGTGTTTATGTGTGTGCGTGTGCTCGCTCTGTCAATCGCATACGGGTAGTTAATTCTAAAGCTTCATACAGTATTCAATTTTTCATTCAATATTAAGCCTTCCTATTTCATTAGACATTATTGTGTTTAATTGTGGTGTATTAAAGCACGTTCATATTTTTTTTTTTATTTCTTGACCATTTCAATAATCAACAATTACTTTTGATTTACTTTTGGTTGGGAGATCAGTTGATCTCGAAGTGACGCTGCAGTATTACGAATATGCGCACATATATTGGTGTGCTACTTTTATAAGCACACATTGAGTATGTGTTGTTTCAGATGTGTGTAACTGGATAACAGAATACATCTTATTAGTTTTAAAGTATTTATTCTATAAAAACAACAGAGTTAAACATCTCCATCACTGGAGGAAGCTGGGTTGGTCAGATGACCAATTCTGGTGAAGTATAGATATGAACTGACTAACTTATCGATATCACAGATATCGTATGCTTAGTTTATATATAAGTTTCGTCATAAACTCGGAAGACACCTGCATCCGGTGATGTCACAAACTTTCACACGCTGAGACAATGTGTTTGACAGTTAAGAAAAATGTCACATTGCATTGTACGTCCTGTTTATGATTTAAATGACTACAGCAAGTCCCACGGCTAGCACCTTCCTCCAACATGACATATTACGTCATGTGTTTTAAACATGTAATATTAACTATTCTAATTATTACATAAGCTCGGCCGGCTATCTCAATTTTTTCACAAAAATTTAACAACAAGCCAAAACATGATTACTAGGTGTGACTGGACATATGTATTATTCTTTGTTTAACTTTAGCCATAATCAACCGAGGACGAATGTCCAAATAGGCACATTAAAAAAATAATAACAATAATGCATATGAAAAAGATATTACCAAAGCAAAAAGAAAAATGCATGATAAAATAAAGATCATATATATGGTACATTGCTAGCAAATGATTTTATGGTACCCCCCAAAAAAAACTACTGACTTACATATGATTCGGTAACTTGTTAAAGAATAATTGTTACCTTTGTCAGAAGCATTAACATAATACTCAATTCTTTTTAGTGCACAAACACGAATTCCTGGTACGTACACGTACCACCGTTTCGTACACACACACACACACACATATATATATATATATATATATATATATATATATATATATATATATATATATATATATATATATATATATATATATATATATATATATATATATATATATATATATATATATATATATATATATATATATATATATATATATATATATAGGGCTGATATATTTTATTAGATGCCCATAGATTCTGTTATTTATATTTTCTTTTTCTCTTTTCTTTTTAACATTCCTGCTTATATATTTTTATTAGATGCCGAGAGAAAAAATGATTTATATCTTTTTTTTTATGTTGTTTTAAATGTATTTTAACAATGCAAAAGTAGAAAATTTCTTCAATTACATATTACTAGCGTACTAACAGCTTTTCTTACAAACACTTCCCGACAATTTACTCCTTTAGCGAATGAGGTGGCCACTCAAACGGCTTTAAACTGAATCCAGTATGGAGTATTGTCGGGCCTAGGCGAAACGTTCCTTTGTAGCTGCATGCTGTGCCGTAACCTATGCCAAACAAGGATGTTCACGGCGATAAATATCACCACTATGAACTCCAGACCTGCTAGTAGTATGGGATGAAGGATTTCCTTATAAGTCGGTGACAGGTGGTCCCTTTCAGTAAGCTTCATCAACCGCTTTACCACATGTCTGGTATACGGGAGAGGGAGTGCTGGCATTGTAGAGGTTCACGTGAAGTTCGCGAAGTAGGCTCGTTCACTGATGAGTGTCCGTAGACCAGTCACCATGGAATTAGGTGAAGTTCCGATACAACCATCTGCTGCGACGAAGATGTGTGTGAAGTACGTGGATCCGTCAGGGCATGATACATTGAAGCCGTCCTTGTCGTATCGTATCCACGAGCCATTGTTCAGTCTGCAATTGAACTCATTATTGTCAAAGGGATAAAGCTTATCCAGACAATTTTCACTTGTATGGGAGAGAGCACCGTCTAGCACTATACCTAACTCGCATGAATCCATTAAGTTTTTATGGAATTCAAATGAGTCAGCTGTACACATTTTTCTATCCATTGCGTCTGAACAGTGAGTTAATTGATTTAAGTCTTTAATGACCGTATATGTTTCCTTGTCCGGGGAAATCAATACGTGTCCTGTCAAACTGGATATTACTGGATTTGAGTGATTTGTCATGAAAGTCGGAAATGGTGATATCCTGTAAGATTGCCAGGCATCAGAAGAATCAAAGGGAATTGTAATCATAATCTTGTTATTATCTACGTTTACTGTAATTAGGCTGTAATAAAATTCTAACCTATGTTCGTCTAACAAAGGAACATAGCCTAGTTTATCCCTTCCGTTCTCCAGAATTAACTTTAAGTAACCTATAGACAACAAATGGGGCGACAATACACCTTTAGTTGCCTACGTGATAGCTTCTACATAATCCTTGGATTTCTCAATGAACTATGCAATTCTGTTATGTATGTGATCTATCTCTGAATCATAATACGTTAATGTTGCCAACAAATCCTGTACTTCCATAATTTGAACGATATTATTTGAATGTTCATTTACCAAATCCATAATTTTATTGATTGAAGCTAACTGATTCCTTAGTTCTGACATAATCAATTCATCTTCATGAGTCAAGAACTCAATTTTCGTATTTTGATTACTAATTTTAAGACGATTGGAAATTCCTAAACCTAAACTTGCAACAGACCCAAAGATGCTTAATGCAGCATAAATAAACGGATTTCGTCTTTCTTTATGTTCGTGTCCTACAGTCCACATCAAAAGGTCATAAGCCAAAGATCCTGTCTCGTCAGTCTTATTTTTCAAGTCATCAGATAGCATTTCTGCAACTTTTAATGTTGATCCAAGCAAACTCTCTGTAGTCAAATGAAAATGTCTTCTATGCAACTCATCCAATGAGGCAGAAAACCTTGAAATGGCGGTTCTTAAGCTAGTGACATCATTCTCTTGAAGAAAAATTGCTTGCATATTCACTTCTACAATTACGTTGGTTGATGTAATAAAATAGTCTTCTTGTCTTTCAACTATAGTGCCATATTTAAAATATATACTTTTAGTTTTAGAGCTCATCCCACACGAGAAAAATGTCTGAGCGAACAATGTCACTCCCAACAACAAAAAATTCATCTTGGAAACCTGTAACGAGAAAAATATATGTAATTACTCCTGTATTAAAAAGAAAACTTTTAATCACATAAAATAAAAAAAGAATTTTCCCTCACTTCTTTTCCTCTCTTTTCTTTTTAATTTCTTATCCGTGGGATTGGATACGTTTTGAACTCTAAACCTATTGGCCGTTAATGTTTCCAAAATGTTAAATGGGCCTCAAACTTAGGTGTTAGTTTATAATTGAGCCCTTTTCGTACATTAATTTGAATATATACGTTATCACCCACGGTATATGTTTTAGTTGGTTTCGCCGTATTATCATGATTCCTTTTCATTATGATTTGTGATTCTTCTAAATTCTTTCGAAGGATATCATATCGACTTATACTTGCATTTATACATTCTTTTAAAGGATTTGATAGATTAGTTGTAGGCGTTAATACATGGAAAGGCGTTCTAACTGGGGTACCATACAATGCTTCATGCGGTGACATTTTAATTGATATATGATATGAATGATTCAGAGTACTCAATGCCGCCGGTATTGCAATATCCCAGTTGGGGTCTGATCCCCCTAGTGTTACCCTCAATATATTTAATATTTTTCTATTTGCTCTTTCCACTAGCCCATTTGACTCTGGGTGATAGATCATGGTATTTATTTTCTTTATGTTGAGGAATTCACACAATGAGGTAAGAAAGTGATTATTAACCCTGGATAGGTACGGTGGGTCGTTTGCGACCCCGAGCGTAAAAAAAAAACAGGTTTTTCTCACGTGACTCACCCCTGTGACTGAATTTGTGGGTGATCGACCTGCAGGAGGTGTCTCCCCTACACGCTCTAGTAGTGTCCAGATGTGCATTGCTGTAGCTGTACTCCTTCCCCGATTTCTGAGACGCGTCGGGGTCGTTCGCGTCCGAGTTTACCCTTCTGAGGTAGTTTGCATAATTATCAAAGTTATTACGTATTATGAAATTGTCGTAGAATGGTGCAACTTGTATAGGTTATCAGTTGTGGAAAGTCTTGGTGGATTGTTTGGCTACCATGTGCATGTTTTTTTTTTTAGTTAAAATGTCGTTCATCACCACGAGGACCATTTTACCGCGAGTGCCCCTTTTTCATTTTTTTTCATTTTTTTGCCAAGTCATTTTTCCGTAAGATATTGCCAAATAGTGTCGTAAAACTTTTGCTTGTTTAGTGTTGGAAAGTGTGTCTAGATGATCTGGCTACCCATGCATGACTTTGTTTTTGTCAGATACGACGTAGTTATTGGTATATTGGGTATTTAACTGCGGTTACCAATTTCTGTTTTTTTTCAATATTTGTAAAAATTACTACGTAGTAAGGAATTGCCGTATATTATTCATTTTTTTTTCATGTTTATGTGTTAGAAAGTGTGCCTTGATGGTTGGGCTAACACGTGCATGTCTTTTTTTTTATCTGAGATGTCGTATATTAGAATGTCGGGCATTTTACCGCGAGTGTCCCTTTTTAATTTTTTTTAATTTTTTTGCCAAGTCATTTTTCCGTAAGATATTGCGAAATAGTGTCGTAAAACTTTTGCTTTTTTAATGTTGGAAAGTGTGTCTAGATGATCTGGCTACCCATGCGTGATTTTGTTTTTGTCAGATACGACGTAGTTATTGGTATATTGGGTATTTAACTGCGGTTGCCAATTTCTGTTTTTTTTTTCAATATTTGTAAAAATTTACTACGTAGTAAGGAATTGCCGTATATTATTGATTTTTTTTTTCATGTTTATGTGTTAGAAAGTGTGCCTTGATGGTTGGGCTAACACGTGCATGTCTTTTTTTTTTTATCTATGCCGTATATTAGAATGTTGGGCATTTTTCCGCGAGTGCCCCTTTTTATTTGTTTTGCATTTTTTTGCTTAGTCATGTTACCGTAAGGAATTGGCAAGTAGTGTCGCAAAACTTATATTTTTATAGTGTTGGAAAGTGTTTCTAGATGATCTGGCTACCCATGCCTATTTTTTTTTTAGCCAGATATGGCGTATATATAAGTATGTGTTTGATTTTCCTGTGATTGCCATTTTTTCGTTTTTTTCCCATTTCTTTCAAAATTACTACGTACTAAGGAACTATCACAGAGTAATATTTCATTTATATGTTTATTTGTCGGAAAATATGCCTTGATGGTTTGCCTAGCACGTGGCTGAAATTTTTTTTTTCTGAAATGCCGTATATTAGAATGGCCATTTTTCCACGAGTGTCCCTTTTTATTTGTTTTGCATTTTTTTGCTTAGTCATGTTACCGTAAGGAATTGGCAAGTAGTGTCGCAAAACTTATATTTTTATAGTGTTGGAAAGTGTTTCTAGATGATCTGGCTACCCATGCCTATCTTTTTTTTAGCCAGATATGGCGTATATATAGGTATGTGTTCGATTTTCCGGTGATTGCCATTTTTTCGTTTTTTCCCAATTCTTTCAAAATTACTACGTACTAAGGAACTATCACAGAGTAATGATTCCTCTAGATGTTTATTTGTCGGAAAATTTTGTTTACTTTTTTTTTGATTGAATATCATCAAATTTTTTTAGCTAAAATATTGTTTTACATTTTTTTTTTCGATTTTATTTCCCTTCAAAAAAAATTTTTTGGGTCTGAATTTTAATTTTATAGTCGTAAAATAATCGACAATTATCCAGCAACCCACCATACAATTTTTATGCATATCCAATAATAATTAGATTAGTAAATAACACCTTGAAATTGACATACCCTTCCTACATTTCAAGTGGCAGATTAGGGAGTCTGAGTCAGTGTGGTTGGCGGCCATTTTGTGGACATATCCGAAGCGTAAGCTGCCCTATCTATATATATTCTTATTCCCTATAGAATTTGTGATATTTTGGTATATTTTTACCTGCTTAAATATCATATTATATATTAAATATATGTATTTTTTTATGAAATTTCCAAGTACTCAAAAAATTACCTTTAGATATGGCCCCTGATATAAATGTAATTTACAAAATAATGAAGATTTTTTTACATATTTCTATTTTAGGATAACATATGTTTATTCCCTAAAAAAATTAGCCACTTCCTATTTCATTTGGGTACCCAAAAAAATTCATGAAATTTGGACAATTTTTTTTGGCCAAAAAAAGTTACCCTTTTTTTCTCATTTCAGATCTTCACCTCCATGGGTCTGACTTCATCCAAAATACATCAAGATGTGTCCTAAACATTCAAGAATCAATTCCTAAAAGGATTTGTGTATATATGTATAAACTTTTTTTTTATGAATTTTTATGTCAGGTCTTTTTTTTTCTACTTAATTTTTTAAAATATTTATAATAAATAGTTTTTCTGCAGATGAGTAGTATTTATCTTTACAGTTGTTTTAAGCATTCATTGAAGTTTTTTTTGGCAAAAGAAAAAAGGAGGTTACTGCAAAAACTGATTTTTCAAGAATTTTTTTTTGGCGTCGGGGTCGTTCGCGTCCGAGTATACCCTTAAAGGGGTGTCCGAGGACCGTACCTATCCAGGGTTAAATTCACCACCCGAGTCTGAGATTATCATGTGTGGAATTCCATGTTTACAAATGTAACACTCGTAAAACTTCCTAGCGCATTCAATCGCAGTTTTAGTTTTAAGCGCTATTAATTCTGTACATCGAGTTAAAGCATTTATAATTACTAAGAGGTGCTTATTTCCTCTGTCTGACTCGTAAAATCCTGTTAACAAATCTAAACGTATTCTTTCAAAGGGTTGATTGGGCACAGGATAAGCTCCTAGGCTGACAAGTGTTTTCGTATGCCCTTTGTTTTCCTGACATGTGCGACAATTAGCTATGTGTCTTTTATATTTGTAAGCATTGTATGCCAATAAAACAATGATTTGGCTTTCTGTGATATTAATGAGAACCCCGGGTGTCCATGTAATGGATTTGAATGCAACCAATTCAGGACAGTGGAAACAAGTGAGATTGGTACCACTACCTGGTCGTTAGTTACATGTGGTGTATTGCGGGTTTTCCTTGTCACAGTCCTACACAGAATATTATCTTTGATTATATAATTCTGCTGCTTATACTTTATATATTCCTTATCCTTATGATTGCCTTTCAAAGCATTTATAATTGTTTCTATTTTCTGATATTTTCTTTGCTCAGTCTGTAACAATTCAGCGCTCCAGCCTAAATCTTCTTGTTCAGATATTGTTTTTACAATAGGCATGGATGTTGATATATCTATTAATTCAGCTAAAGAATCCGTACAAGATGACAGGGGGTTGCGTGATAATGCATCCGCAATGACATTTGCTTTCCCAGGTAAATACCCGATTCTTGCACCAAAATCTTGAATGATCAAATGCCACCGAGTTCGTTTAGGGCTGTGGTTGAAGCCTTTCAAGAACTCTGTTAGTGGTTTATTGTCAGTAAGAACCTTAACGGGATAACCGTAAATTATGAACTTAAAATGCACTAGCGAATTAACAATAGCTAGTCCTTCCTTGTCTATTACTGCATACTTACTTTCGGAAGTTCTCAATTTTCGAGAATAGAAAGCTATCGGGAAAAACTGTTTATCATATTGCTGAAGCATTACCCCTCCTACTCCTAAGTCTGAGGTGTCTGTTGCAATGAAGAATTCCTTACCGAGGTCAGGAAATTTTAAGATAGGAGAACTACACAGTTCATCTTTCAAAGTATTAAACGCCTGTTGATGTTGCTCAGACCATATGAAATCTACGCCCTTCTTCATAAGATCAGTTAAAGGAGCAGCTATTATTGAATAGTTGCGTATAAAACGCCTGTAATATCCACTACAACCCAGAAATTGCTGTATTCCCTTGACATTAATAGGTATGGGAAAATTACGTATAGCCGACACCTTAACATGGACTACTTTAAGACCTTGGCTTGACACCATGAAACCCAAATATATTAATTCTGTTTTGAAAAATTCACACTTACTAATCTTTACCCTTAAGTTATGTTGTCTTGATCTCTGTAGTACTGGTTCTAACTTACGTAGATGTTCTTCTAAGGTGTTGGAAAAGATTATAAGATCGTCCATATAGGCATGCAATATATCCCCTAACAAGTGTCCAAACACTATGTTAATCATTCCTGTAAATGTTATGGGAGCACAACGTAAACCAAAAGGCATCCGTAAAAATTCATAATATCCCCTGGCTGTGCTGAAGGCTGTGTATGGGATACTATCTTCTTCTAATGATATCTGGTGAAAGCCTTTAAGTAAGTCGAAACTGGTAAAATATTTATTCTGACCTAACAAAGACAAAATATCATCAGTACACGGCACTGGGAATCGATCAGGGATCGTTTCCTCGTTTAGACGACGAAAGTCGACGCAGATACGCCATGTTCGATCTTTTTTCGGTACAACTATTAAAGGAAAATTATAAGGGCTGTTTGATTTCCTAATGACTCCTTCTTCTAGCATTTTACTTACTTCATCATTTATTTCATTCTGGAATTTCATAGGGAGTCTGTACGAGGGTACATAAATAATTTTCTGCTTGTCCTTTAACCTTATATGATGCTCGATGACATCTGTTTTTCCTAAGGATCCATCCGTAGTGGAAAAAACATCATGATATTTAGTTAAAAGTTCAAAAATTTTCTGCTGAATTTCTTCGTCTTGAATGTCCTTATTGATTTTATTTTTAATAGATCCCAAAAGGGATTCATCCGCGATTGATTGAGAGTGATTGATTTCAGCAACGGTAAGAATACGATGTTCATAAACTTCTACATCCAAGATATGTTGATTTTTGTGAATTACTAAAGTGTTATTTAAATGATTACAGACTTCGATATTACATTGTTGATGTGAGCCTACTGTATAAATAGCTTGTGTGACAGACAATCCGTTAGTTTTCAAAGTATCGGAAAGGATTAATATTTCAGATCCCGGTAATGTTTTCTTTATTTGCACTATTAAATTCGAAGGTAGGTTTGGTTCGATAGATTGCGTGCAAGATGATATAACGGGTGAACGAGAATTCTGCCGGGTCGCGAATATTATTTCTTTATTAGTGAGACAGGTTATTGGTTCTTTAACGTACGTTACGGTTACATTTGTCGTCTCCTTTTTATCCAAAACTGATTTTAAGGTATTAGATGACTTATAGAATTTCCCTTTGATATACACGCCGTGCTTGGCAGGAGCTAAGATAATGTTTTGATTTCCCAGAGATGGGTATCCTATAATTACAGCTGGATACATATCAATGTTTTGTACAACAACAAATGTATCGGCAAACGTGCGATTACCGACTCTGAACTGAACAAGAGTTATGCCTATGACATTTAATTCATTATTTCCTATACCCGAAAGTCTAATTCCGGATTTTTCAATCAGAAAGTTTGAAAACAACAAATGATGTGTCTTCAAATCCCTGATATTACGTGGACTACTAGAGTCAAAAAATAACGTAAAGGATTTGTGTTCTAAATTTACAGCATATAAGGTTGGCCGTAACTCGTTTTGGTTTATTATTGTATGAATTCGTTGCAAATCTACGGGAGCATGCACTGTTTTACTTAATTCGGCCGTGTGTTTCATAGGAAAATCTATTGTCTCACAATTATCTGATAAAACATTAAATTGATTATTCAATACTATTGATGTTGACATGAATGACCTTGACCCAACATCACTCTCTTCCCCTCTAGAGTTAACTATGTGGTATTTGCTTTGCTCTGCACATTCTGAAAATTAGTCTGACCTCGCGAGGTCTGGTTTGACGACCCAGGCTCAGCGATATTTGAAGAAGTGTTTGTTTGTTTTGGACTCTGAACTGCATTGACAGTTGGTTGTTTGTTCTTATTGTTAAAATGAGGATTTTTCGTTTTATTTCCATATGGAACTGACTGTGGAATTGACTGTGTATTTCTGGGATATTGTTGTGTCTTACGCGAGTAACATTGACTATATGAATGCGTTGCAATGTTGTGAATTGAGCAAAATTTCGTTTTGCAGTCTGAGCTTAAGTGACCTTGACGTTTGCAGTTATAACACGTCATTCCCGCTACTGGACTGCTAACTACGTTCACTGTTTGTGGTTTTGTTTCATTCTTTGCAAAAACTTGAGTAAACACGGGATCGAGATCTGGACACTTGGACATGTGTTTCTTTATCTGTTTATAGACATCCAATTCCGTACTTGCAGGCGTTAACTTCTTATCAAAACACCGCACTAAAGCTTCAGGCAACATAAGTGTCATGCAAGTCAAATACATTAATCGTAAAAAATCTTTCACGGAGATGTTATTGTTAGTAACCCAAGTGGAATGACCTAAAATGTCCTGATATTCGTTAAGCCTATCAGCTATGAGAGCTGCTCTCTCAATAACATTAAGCCGATTCATAATGGCTTGATTAAGTGTATTTCGTAACGTTGATACTACATCCAAGGCTTCCTCATCCCCATAGACCGCGCGTAACCTAACTTTGAAATCATCCCAGGTCACTGCTTCTTGAAATGAAACACCTCTTAAATACGCACTCGCATCCCCCTTAGAAAAATCTATAAAACTTTTAGCTTCTTATAATTGTACAAAAGGGTCTACGATTTGTTTGGCATTTAAATGGGCATCAACGGATGAAATCCATGACTCCACATTTTGTGGCAAGAACCCGTTGACTCGACCCTGAAAAGGAAGGATTGCTGACCTGGCATTTACAAGCGTCACAATTGGAGGAGGATTAGTCTGGCCTACACCACTAGGTCCCGGGGAAGGGCTCACAGGAGGAGTCATGACTGCTGTATTTTTTTTTCCTATCTCTTCGACCCCTTGCAATTCTATCAAAATATCTATATGAGTACAGACGCCCACTGCGTAAACGCATATGTATAACAAAATTCCCCAAACAATGTTACTAATCCCAAAACATTTCCCGAGAATTTCTGAAAGAAAAAGGAATTAGCACAAAGAAAGAAAAATTCTAAATGAGAATTCGGAGTTTCCTTTAACAAAGATTAGCAATTCACTCACCCCAGTAATAATCGACTAACGACTCGTGATAACTACACTTCACTGCCCAAACTGGAATGAATTCAAAAATTTGTACTTAGCTTATATATGGGTCTGCGTGATGTCGACACGTCCTCTCTCTCTCTCTTGATGTTTTGTTAGCGATGTATCTTCGAGTTTCTTGTTGAATGTAGTGCTTCCTGGGTATGTTTTGCAATTGTTGAACGCCAGTCCTTGGGTTTCCTAGGATGTTGATTGAAGATTCAGGTTGTATTCATAACATTTGTTAATGTTAACTGGACTATAATACTTAGTCAAAATTGTAGATTCATGTAGATAATGTTGAGTTTTTGAAGATCTTTCTCTGATTTTACAGTTTTTATTTTGAAGTCTTGAAGATCTTTCTCTGGTTTTAAATCTTTTATTTTGAAGTCTTGAAGATCTTTCTCTAATTCTTAGAGTTTAACCGCTGCCACCATTCATTGGTGTGCTACTTTTATAAGCACTCATTGAGTATGTGTTGTTTCAGATGTGTGTAACTGGATAACAGAATACATCTTGTTAGCTATAAAGAATTTATTCTATAAAAACAACAGAGTTAAACATCTCCATCACTGGAGGAAGCTGGGTTGGTCAGATGACCAATTCTGGTGAAGTATAGATATGAACTGACTAACTTATCGATATCACAGATATTGTATGCTTAGTTTATATATAAGTTTCGTCATAAACTCGGAAGACACCTGCATCCGGTGACGTCACAAACTTTCACACGCTGAGACAATGTGTTGACAGTTAAGAAAAATGTCACATTGCATTGTACGTCCTGTTTATGATTTGAATGACTACAGCAAGTCCCACGGCTAGCACCTTCCTCCAACATGACATATTACGTCATGTGTTTTAAACATGTAATATTAACTATTCTAATTATTACACATATACTGTAGTACGAATAACACTGATTTATATCATTTTCTTGATATTCGAAATCTCTTCATGGTGAATATTACAACAGCACCAATATATTATAGGGTATCACATTTTCCACACAGTTCGTTGATAGACCTTATTATTAGTTACAAACGGAATAAGCAACCCCCCCCCTCTCTCTCTCTCTCTCTCTCTCTCTCTCTCTCTCTCTCTCTCT
>NC_090729.1:38057458-38060400 GCF_036898095.1 Palaemon carinicauda
AATGCAGAATGAGAATCAGGAGAAGGCAGCTGCAATGGAACTGCAGATGCAGAGGCTTGCAGCATCACATGGGCACTAGAAAAGGCTCAATGTGAAAGACCTTCCCTTGTGCTCAGATGCTAACCCGTGGAGGTATGCTGAGCACATGCCGATGACGACTGGAAAGATCGTCTTCTCGGATAAGTTGGGTTCAGTTCCCCTAGAGGAGGTGGAATTCTGGGCCAGCAAGGGGTCATATCCTGACTGTTATGTCCGGTTGAGGAAGGAACCAGCTTCAAAGGAGGAGACAGAGCCGAAGGAGGTCATAGTGATGGACCATGCTAAGGCTCAGGCTTTGAAAGAGAGGGGCTTCACGAACTCAAAGGTAGCTGCATTGAGTAAGAAGCTCAATTCCTTTGTGTCCTCTCCTGCTAGAGCCTTCCCCTTTTTACAGAAAGGGTTTGCGGCTGTACTAAAAGCAGTCGAGGCCGGCAAGCCTTGCCCCTCCCTGGAGGAGTGTAAACCCTTGTCGCTGGCCCTGCCTATGGACCACAAAGACTGGAAGGACGTCCATCTTACCTTCTCAGTTGGGAAGTTGGAGGCTGATATTGCTGGACGTCAGTTCGGCGAGGACCTCCCTAAGCTGTCTGACTTTCTTTTGCGGAGAGAGCTCGAGACAAAAGAAAGACTGGCTGCCTCAATGTCTCTTCAGACTACTCTGGAGACGATGGCAAGTGACCCCAAGGTCCATGAAATGTTCATGGTAGTGGCCAAGACTCATCTGGCCACAGTGACGAAGGACCTTTATGGCTTCGTCAAGGCGAGGAGAGCTTGTAGGGAGTTTGTGTCCACCTCGGCTACGGTGAGGCACAAGCCAAGGAAACTAATCTCCTCCAACATTTGGGGCAAAGACCTTTTCCCTACCGAATTGGTCAAAGAAGTCGTTGATAAGGCCGCCACGGAGAATAGAAACCTTCTCCAGAAGTGGGGCCTGGCTATCAAAAGAAAGTCTTCCCCAGTGAGGATCCTCAACCAAAGAGGAAGACTATGAGGACTAGGCTACCGTCTCGGCCAGCCAGGCCTTTTAGACAGCCACAAACGACTGCAATTGACATTGCCTTCAGTGCCCCAGATGGTGGCATAAACCCAGACCACATTTCAGTGGGTACCCCAGGTCGTGTCGACACAGTCCACGGCATTCACCCCAACGTTCGAAGGGCAGTCCACTTCCCTTTCGAGCAAAGCCTAGAGGAGCGGCCAGAGGCTCGTCTAGGCGCCCCTCAAGGGGAAGGGGATTCAGGGTTCGTCGCGGTCAGGGAGGCAAGACCTCAGGACGTCAGTCCAAGTGAGATGATGCCGGTAGGAGGGGAGACTTCAGAAATTTCGGGATCGGTGGACCTTCGATCCCTGGGCCCACAGCCTAATCAAGAACGGACTGGGCTGGAGCTGGTACAGCACTCCACCCCCGTGCTCTCGGGTTTTCCAACACTCCCCCCCCCGTTATGGAGGAGTACGTCCAAGAACTGTTGGAGAAAAAAGTGATCCGAATGGTGAAGTCCATCAAATTCCAAGGGAGGCTGTTTTGTGTTCCCAAGAAAGACTCGGAAAAGCTCAGAGTCATTCTGGACTTGTCGCCACTCAACAAGTTCATACTTAATTGCAAGTTCAAGATGCTAACACTGCAACGCATAAGGACCTTACTGCCCAAGAGGGCATATTCCGTCTCCATAGACTTGTCACACGCCTATTGGCACGTTCCAATCAACCGTCGACTCTCCCCCTACCTAGGGTTCAAGCTACAACGAAGACTATACGCGTTCAGAGACATGCCATTCGGGCTAAATATAGCCCCAAAGGATCTTCACGAAGCTTGCGAGCGTAGCTCTCAAACAATTACGCCTAAAGGGAATTCAGGTATTTGCTTACCTGGACGACTGGCTGGTGTGGGCAGCATCCGAGACAGAATGCTTGCAAGCTTCCAGTCAAGTGATCCAGTTCCTAGAGTATCTAGGCTTCAAGATCAACAGAAAAAAAGTCTCGACTTTCTCCATCTCAAAAGTTCCAGTGGCTGGGAATCCACTGGGACCTAATGTCACACCGTTTCTCCATCCCGGCGAAGAAAAGGAAGGAGATAGCGGGTTCTGTCAAGAGACTTCTAGATTCCGAAAGGAAATCAAGACTGCGAACAGGAGAGGGTACTGGGTTCTCTCCAGTTTGCTTCGGTGACAGGACTCAGTGCTAAGAGCACAGCTAAAGGATGCAACCGGGAGTTTGGAGAAGTTATGCATCAAACGCGCGAAGAGATCTGAGAAGACCAGTTCCGCTTCGGCTACGTACTCTTCTCAGGCCTTGGTCCCAAGCCAGACATCTAAAGAAGTCGGTTCTTCTTCAGCCACCTCCCCCATCAGTGACGATTCACTGAGACGCCTCGAAGGAGGGATGGGGAGGTCACTCTCATGGTAAAAAAGTCCAGGGGACTTGGTCCAAGCTATTCAAGACCTTTCACATAAACTTTCTAGAAGCTATGGCAGTGCTCCTTACCTTAAAGAAAGTCTCCCCGCGTCACTCAATCCACATAAGGTTGGTGATGGACAGCGAGGTAGTTGTGAGATGCTTGAATCGACAAGGATCGAGATCACCACCTCTCAACCAGGTGATGTTGGCCATCTTCCGATTGGCAGAAAAGAAGAAATGGTACCTGTCGGCAGTTCACCTTCAAGGAGTCCGCAATGTGACAGCGGACGCTCTATCCAGGTTCACACCGATAGAGTCGGAATGGTCCTTAGACGCAGGATCATTCTCCTTCATTCTGAATCAAGTCCCAGAACTGCAGATAGACCTCTTTGCGACGAAAGACAACAAGAAGTTGCCCCTGTACGTGTCCCCGTACGAGGACCCCTTAGCGGAAGCAGTGGACGCCATGTCCCTCGACTGGAACAGATGGTCCAGGATTTATCTGTCCC
>NC_090729.1:38065900-38070900 GCF_036898095.1 Palaemon carinicauda
CGGCCAAACAACCAGTACTCATATAAATACATGAATAATACAGCCTCCGCATGACAGATCTTACTTGACCTATTTAACCTCTGTTTGTTTCTAAGTTCACTCAGCTATGGTATACATATTTCCACACTCAGCTAAATTTCCACAACAATTTACGCATACATTAAGCCACAACATAAGAACACATTGTTATCATCATGTTTATTTAAAAACACGTCAAAAGAATAAATGAGGTCTGTTCAGACAATAACAACAACAGCAAAGAAAAAAATTCTACTCATCAACTCGAGGGATATCAGGTATGCAGGGGTAAGGAGACACACTTTTGAAAACTACCTCTTCAGGCACCATATGTATGTGCGCCTGATGATGTTCAGACACTGCGCCATTAACAAGGATTTGCATCACAACTGTGTTAGACTTAACCATCTTTACTCGGTACAGACCCAAATACGCTGGCTCTAGTTTGTGTTTCCTAGGTTGTAATGGTTTGAAATACACACACTCGCCCACAAATACTTTTACCGGTGCGGTTTTGAACCAATCACCATATTTGAGTTCTGATTTTCATTAGCTCTTTTCAAAAACCTTTCAGTGGTGTTCATTACTCTCCTCAATAGATTTAATAAATACACACGCTATTGCTCAGTTGAATAATTAGGCAATTGTTGTGAATTAATGAGTACCGTATATGGTAACAAAGGATCCTGTCCATACACTAAAAAGAAAGGTGTATCCCTGAGCAAAGCATTATATGCTAAGTTCAAAAGCTAGCTCAGATTTAGGAAGTATGGCAGGCCAATGAAGGGGGTCATCAGCCACTAAGTAACGCAAAATTCGCACTACTTCCCTATTATGCGATTATACTAAGACATTTGCTGAAGGCAACGAAAATTGTTCAATTTCCATCAAGTCCGTGTCCGATTTCACCACCTTATTTATTAACTCACGACCATTATCACTTATCAAAATTTTCGGGCAACCAAACCTAGTAATGAAAGAGCACAGCGCCTGGGTTAATGAATTTGCCGATTTATCCAACATTGCGTAAGTATGAGTGTACCGAGTATATGCATCCAAAAATACACCTATATATTTATGTTGCGTTAAACCAGTAGGAAATGTTCCTACCATATCCATATGCACTCTATAAAATTTAATAGGAATCACAGCCACTTTCTGACTTCCAGTACAGTGTTTTTATGTTCTTTGAAACAGTTACAAGCATGCCAACCTTTTATGTAATTCACTGTAGATTTTTCATTCCTAACCAAAAGAAGGATTCACGTGCTCTCCTTAATGTTCTATCATTCCCTAAATGCCCTGCTTACGGACTTGTATGTACAATGTGTATGGCTTGTTTAGTCAAGGAGGAAGAAAGAACTATCCGTGCACAGAATTCTCCTCCCCTCTTCTCGTAAGCACAATATAAGATATCAGTTTCAATAAAAAAAATTCTCATGAGGTACATTCAGAAATGACGGATAACTCTCCAATTTAATACATCCATTCCACATTTTTCTGTCCCTCTCGGGCTTTTTTTTATGTCCCAACCTCCCAAGTCAATCAAACCTGCATCATCAGAGCATTCATTCTGGACACCCCTGGCCTTGTCCTCGGTCACCCACATATATCCCCCTTCACCGTTCGTATCTCTCTCTCTCTCTCTCTCCCTCTCTTTCTCTCTCTCTCTCTCTCCTGTGTCTACTCTCTCTCTCTCTCTCTCTCTCTCTCTCTCTCTCTCTCTCTCTCTCTCTCTCTCTCTCTCTCCCTTGAGTCTCCTCTCGCTCTCTCCCCCTATTTTATGAATGATCATCGGGAGAATTTCCAACCCGTTGTTTATTTTCTCTATTTTTATGAGGGTCTTCAATATTTTGGTTGCGTTCTTTGATTCCCTTTTGTGCCCTAGTTGTTACTCCTATTACTGCACCTCTAGAGAGAGCATCAGCTACCTTGTTAGCTTTACCTTCTATTTTTCTGAAAACCATTTATATTAAACTCTAACAGTATCTCAATCGACCCCGCTTGTCGAAAGGTCAAATTATTTTTATAATACAAATCACGTAAGGGGTGATGATCAATTTGCAACTCAATCGACTGACCTAATAAAAAGAACGGATGCCTCTCTAGAAACCAAAGAATAGCCAAAGCCTCTCAATTGAATGTAATATAATTCTTTTTTGCTCATTTCAACGCCCGGGAAGCAAAACAAATGGGTTGCTTTCTGCACTTATCATCTCGTTGAGAAACTACGCCACCAATAGCTATGCTACTCGCATCTGTTGTCATTAAAAACGGCGATAAAATCTAGGATATGCGAGGAATTCATTGCTAGTTAAGGCAGCTTTCAAATGATTACAGGCCCTCTCTCCTTCCCCTCCCTAATTTATTACTTTTTGTTTCTTTAAAGCACATAAGGGTCTCGCTATCTCTCCAAAACATCTTATGAATTTACAGTAATAACTCGCGAGCCCTAGGACCTCAGCTACTTCCTTAGAGTTAAGTGGCCTGGGAAAATCTCTAATAGCAGCTACTTTACTGGAGCAGGGTTGGATACCTGGTGGGGTTATTATGTGACCTAAAAATTTGACCTGTTTACAGAAAAATTTGCATTTTGACAAATTTATTTTCATATCATTACGACACAATGCTTCTAAAACTTTACAAATATTATTGATATGTTCTTCAGCCATTTTCCCTGTGATTATGATATCATCTAAATAAAAAAGAACATTATAGCCAATTATTGGGTAAAAAACCGCCATCATTACTCTAGAAAAATGACTTGGAGTATTTTAAACACCGAAAGAAAGAAAATTAAACTGAAATAATTGATCATTAGCTATAGATGCCGTTTTACATTTACTGTCTTCCTGAATGGGTATTTGATAGTATCCATATTTTAAATCAACAGTTGTAAAATATTTGCTATCCCGTACTTTCACAAGTAATTCTTTGACCAAGGCCAATGGAAATGCATTATCCATAGTGACTGCATTCAACCTTCTATAAAGAACGCATAATCTTACCGAGACATCCTTTTTCTTAACAGCTACAATTGGAGAATCTCAGGGGAATTCACTCTCCTTGATTATCACTTGTTCCCTTAATTTATCAATTTCCCTTTCTATCTCTCCCTGGAAATGAATGGGTACCTTATAAGGCCTTGACCTTATCAGCTCAGCCTGCTCAGTTTCAATGCTAAAAGGAAATCGATAAATCCTCCCGTAATAGTTATTGACAATGTCACTAACTAAAAGCTGATAATATGACAAACATAGTATTTTGACGGACATAATTTTCGCACTTGCATAATTTAAATCTGAGTGTGTTCGTCTGTGCGGGCTGGAGTTGTGGCTCCCAACATCCCATTATAAGCAATTTCCCATAACTCTAATTCACACACAGAATCACTTCCTAAAACAACTCTTTTATTTGACAAAATAACTATCGTTGTATCGCTTCTGTTCTCTTTTATTTCTGTCAAGCCCTTTAAAATTACATGGGCCCAGTTGTCATGGGGTTTAACAACTACCTTCATTCCTTCCGAAGAGGGCGACACGGGGTCACAGATATGCTCATAAGGGTCTAGGGAGACAACACTCCTCCTCTCGCAGGTACAGCTGGTACCTTAGTTACATGTCTCTCCAGGCTAACACACACTTTCCGTCTCATGACTTTCTATCGGCAAAATGTACCCTCCTGCTTTTACTGTTATTGTATATTTTCCCCCAAAGATGCAAATTTTATTATTAAAGATAAAATCAATTCCTAGAATAGCCTCCATTCCTGGAATTCCCAAGGTGGCTAAGACAAAAAATCATGTGTAAATTTCAGACGCTACCTTGAATTTGACGATTGTTGTATGGTTTATGTGTAGTTTATTTCCTCCTGGCATGTCAAGAACAATGAATGCAGCTGGCTGTAGTGGATTTGAGGAGAATATTTTTTTTCAATCAATGAAATACTGGCTCCTCTGTCGATCAGCGCTCGAATGGATTTATCTGGTAGGTCAACCGTCACTGCTAACATTCCTAGACGGCCATTACAAGATATGAGGCACGGGCCAATGACCTCAACTGCAAAGCTGCTAGGCCCTAATACTGTGTGGGTGAGGTTGGGGGTACCGATGAAAGGTCCTGGTATCTGCTCTTTCACGTCTGTTGTTACTGCTTCCTCGGCTACTGGTTGTGATGTTATGTGGGGGGCAGGGGGGGTAGGCATCAAACTCCCTCATCTCTGCCTTCCTCTGTTTTCTATTCCTTGGATGTTTGGTGGGGGGAGGTGTGTGTGTGCCACAGCCCGCCTGCTCCGTGCGTTTTTTGCTGAGCACTATCTAGATAGATGACGGTAGGCCTGACATGTATAACAGCAGGGGATCCTTAGGTGGGGCACTCCACTTGTCGGTGCCCCTCTTCCCCATAGTGCCAACATTTGAAGACTTTGCTAATCTGCTGACTGCATTCCCCCTTCCCTCTCTTCGGGGGTCGACTTCTTCACATGGCTGCCAACTTCTCAGAATCGGGCTTGTTATTCCCGGTCCTTTTTTTCTTCTGGCAAAATGTCTAAAATGTTTTTTATCGCACTCACTACGTCTGCTAGTGAGTGATTTTCATCAAACAAATAACCACATAAATATGGGTTCACTAATCTGCGAATATGTTTACGGGCAATAGCTTTTCTGTCACCTTCTGGTAGATTAGCTCTCCGGGTAGCAAACGAATCACAATCCCGAAAAATACCAGTTGCAAAACTGAAAACGGATTCACCTTCTTGTATTTTGGGGTTGTAATTTTCTTTCAGGTCTCCCTTTCTCGCATCGGGCAAGGCATACTTCTCAAATAGATATTGTTTTATTTCAGTATAACTTCTTAAACTATCTTGCAGCCAACACATTACCTCCATTGCCAGAGCATCTCTCAGTAATCTAATTAGTTGAATAGTTTTTTCTCTTTCCGACCACCCATATGTAGCTGCTTCAAAGTCTCTTAAAAAAACTTCAA
>NC_090729.1:38075900-38078400 GCF_036898095.1 Palaemon carinicauda
TAAGGAATTGGCAAGTAGTGTCGCAAAACTTATAATTTTATAATGTTGGAAAGTGTTTCTAGATGATCTGGCTACCCGTGCCTATCTTTTTTTTTAGCCAGATATGGCGTATATATAGGTATGTGTTCGATTTTCCTGTGATTGCCATTTTTTCGTTTTTTCCCATTTCTTTCAAATTTACTACGTACTAAGGAACTATCACAGAGTAATGATTCATTTAGATGTTTATTTGTCGGAAAATGTGCCTTGATGGTTTGCCTAGCACGTGGCTGAATTTTTTTCTTCTGAAATGCCGTATATTAGAATGTTAGCCATTTTTCCGCGAGTGCCCCTTTTTATGTGTTTTGCATTTTTTTGCTTGGTCATGTTACCGTAAGGAATTGGCAAGTAGTATCGCAAAACTTATATTTTTATAGTGTTGGAAAGTGTTTCTAGATGATCTGGTTACCCATGCCTATCTTTATTTTTAGCCAGATATGGCGTATATATAGGTATGTGTTCGATTTTTCTGCGATTGCCACTTTTTCGTTTTTTCCCATTTCTTTCAAAATTACTACGTACTAAGGAACTATCACAGAGTAATGATTCCTCTAGATGTTTATTTGTCGGAATTTTTTTTTTACTTGTTTTTTGATTGAATATCATCAAATTTTTTTTGCCAAAATATTATATTGTTTCACATTTTTTTTTCGATTTTATTTCCCTTCAAAAAAAATTTTTTGGGTCAGAATTTTAATTTTATAGTCGTAAAATAATCGACAATTATCCAGCAACCCACCATACAATTTTTTTGCATATCCAAGAATAATTAGATTAGTAAATAACACCTTGAAATTGACATACCCTTCCTACATTTCAAGTGGCAGATTAGGGAGTCTGAGTCAGTGTGGTTGGCGGCCATTTTGTGGACATATCCGAAGCGTAAGTTGCCCTATCTATATATATATTCTTGTTCCCTATAGAATTTGTGATATTTTGGTATATTTTTACCTGCATAAATATCATATTATATATTAAATATATGTATTTTTTTACGAAATTTCTAAGTACTCAAAAAATTACCTTTAGATATGGCCCTTGATATAAATGTAATTTACAAAATAATGAAGATTTTTTTACATATTTCTATTTTAGGATAACATATGTTTATTCCCTAAAAAAATTAGCCACTTCCTATTTCATTTGGGTACCCCAAAAAATTCATGAAATTTGGACAAATTTTTTTGGCCAAAAAAAGTTACCCTTTTTTTCTCATTTCAGATCTTCACCTCCATGGGTCTGACTTCATCCAAAATACATCAAGATGTGTCCTAAACATTCAAGAATCAATTCCTAAAAGGATTTGTGTATATATGTATAAACTTTTTTTTATGAATTTTTATGTAAGGTCTTTTTTTTCTACTTAATTTTTTAAAATATTTATAATAAATAGTTTTTCTGCAGATGAGTAGTATTTATCTTTACAGTTGTTTTAAGCATTCATTGAAGTTTTTTTTGGCAAAAGAAAAAAGGAGGTTACTGCAAAAACTGATTTTTCAAGAATTCTTTTTGGAGTCGGTGTCGCGCGTCCGAGTTTACCCTTAAAGGGGTGTCCGAGGAGCGTACCTATCCAGGGTTAAAAAAAATGTTTTGGACAACGAAAGGCGGTACGAGCGGGAGCATTCAAGACGGATCTTAAAATTTGCGCTCCGCCAGCACGTGAACTTGCCACCATTCTCCTGCGTTCCCATTGGTTATCTCCCTACTTGGATGCTAGTTACCACCATGATATTCTGCTCTCCTATTGGTCGACATCTACTGTACCGTATCCCATCGTGCATCTATGTACTTGCATTCCTACTTTTTCGTTCCGGCTGCGGTATCGTATGCATTGACTTAGTGTTTGTAATTTCGCTTTCGTAACAATTTTACTGTATGTACTCTTATCGTGCGTGATCCTACAATACATCCCTAGCCATGGGTCCCAAGAAAGTCGATGATGTTAAAGGAAAGAAGAGGGTGATGCTTTCCATGGATATGAAGATTGAAATAATAAAGAAATACAAGGCTGGCATGTGGGTAAGTTTGCTCACGAAGGAATATGACCGAAATCCATCAACGATAGGAACAATCCTTAAGCAGAAGGAAGCTATCAAAGCAGCAACACCTTCTAAGGGCGTGGCTGTTTTTTCCAGTCAGAGGAGCCACTTCCACGATGAGATGGAGAGACTGTGCCTTTTCTGGATAAAGGACAAAGAAATGTCTGGAGACACTATCACCGAAGCGATATATCTGCCAGAAAGCCAGCGCTATTTTCAGTGATATTTTGTGCGTGCTCAGGCCGATGCAGACGTAGGAGAAGGATCATCAAAGCAGGAACCCCTAAAGTTCATGGCTTCTCATGGGTGGTTTGAAAGATTTAATAGATACTCAGGCATTCATTTGGTGGTGCGTCATAGGGAGGATGCAAGCTCGGACACGAAAGCAGCCGAAGCCTTTGTTAAGACGTTTGACGAGTTGA
>NC_090729.1:38083400-38085900 GCF_036898095.1 Palaemon carinicauda
TGGGGATTAGCCAGTTTTCATACTCATGCTCTGGCCAGGATGGATTGGTGATTTTGTGAGATTCTCGTCTGATCGCTTACATTAAGCCAACCTGTACGGGGGGGGGGGGGGGTTGTGTGTGTGTGTCTAGAATACGAATTCAATCAGGTTGTTAGGTAGGAAATAATTAAGTTTGACATTTGTTGATGAATTTTATAACAATTAAAAATTAATCTCTCTCTCTCTCTCTCTCTCTCTCTCTCTCTCTCTCTATCTCTCTCTCTCTCTCTGTCTTTCAAAGTGAGAAAAACAATATTTAACACTGACGATGAAATACAACTGGAAGTAGACTCCATTGTCTCATTGCTTTTACCTTTAATATAATAATGAAATACTTCCCAAGAAATGCCATAGATTCACACCGAATAGCACAGCTGAAAAAGACATTCCATTTTCATAGCAGCATTTACTACTATTTCCGTGTATTTCCCAGCACACATTATTAATTATGTTTTTTAATTCAGTCTCAAAGTACTACATATATTGATTAGCTAAAAGCGTGGACATTGGGCTACGCATACTCCTGTACATTTAAATATTTGTTTGTAATAGTTTCCATTAGAATTACATATATCATCAAGGGCACTGTTTAATTATTTTAATTATTTTTTTATGCCATATGGGAAGTGACCTTTTTAACAGATAAATTTTTGTCTTGGGAAACTAAAAACTTCATTTACTGGTATCTTTTTTTAATAATGATTCCACGTCCAGTCTCATGTGTTTTATGTTGTTTACGGGAATATTTAACCTATTAAATTTCTTTATGGAATCCTCTGCATAATCAACGTAGAGTGTGAGGGAGGAAAATGTTAGCGGACTTATCTCTGTCCCTTTTTATGGACTTATTCTTCCCTTCAAGTTAAATTCTTTCCAAGATGGGATTGAGAGCATTGGATGTTACTTGCTGCACATAATTCTTCCATGGTTCTAGTCACAGCTTCTTCAAAGTTGACATGTATCATTCCGGGCCGCATTCAAAGAAAAGGTTGTTTAGAGTAGTAAATATCAAACTAAATTCGTTTATGCATATTTTTTCACTGCTCCCAGGAAGCAACATATAAAATATACAAAATAGGATAGTATAATTTCCATACTAGATGCAATGGATAATATACATTTGCGTAAAATAAGGTGCCACAAACATGCCATGGGCTTTTATCTTTCTTCGTGGCTAAAACAGGAAAATCAGTTGAAGATGAAACAAATGAATTTCTACAGATAATGAAGAATACACCAGTATATGATAGTGACAACATGGAGGAAGGTGCCTGTGGAAGAAATGATGAATCAGCGAATGGATCGTTGGTCACCGTGGAATCTGATGACACTGAACTATGTGAGCACTGCAAGACTGTCGTTGCCAATGAGGGAATTTGTTGTAATAGATGTCAAAAATGGTATCATATTGAAAACGAATGTTCTGGATTAATAGAAAATTTATCACAAGCGGACAGAAGACTATTGTGTAACGAACATATTTATTACATATGTAGAAATTGCACTGATAAGTTCAATGAGGATGCAGCAAACATGCAAAGAAAAGTATTGGATGAAGAAGTCGTAATGTCCCATCATTTGGTTTAGGTCTTGATGAATAAAATAAAAGAAATAAAGGATAGCATGACAGAAATGAGAAATAAAGTGCAAGAAACAAGAGATGAGATGCAAGAATTAAGAAATGAAATGAAAGAATTAAAAAATGAAAAGAAAAGGAATAAAGAAGACATAGATAGGAAGCATCTAACTGGTACATATGCTGAAAAGCTGAAATCAAAGAAAACATTGATTGTAAAATCAACTGATGAGGTTTCAGCAGTTAATAATAAGAAAACAATTATGACCAAATTAAAAGCCCAAGTTGAAAGTACTGCTGAAACAAAAGATGGCCACCTGATCATAAAATTTGCAGATAAACAGAACCTGGAGCAGGCAAAATCAGAATTGGAACAAGGTAATGTAAACAAGATCACTGTTACTGAAAAAGGAAAACTTAAACCGAATATAAAACTTACTAATGTACCAGAAGATGATGATGATATTATTCAAAGTCTGAAGCTTAAGAACCAGTGGCTAAATAGACACATTGTAGAAAACGATGATCTAACTATCATAATGCAAGAAAATTCAAGAATGGATAAACATAAACACTATATTATAAAATGTACACCTAAGATACGTAAAGCAATCTATGAAAATGGAGATAAACTTAGTACCACATATAGAATATGTAATGTTTATGATCATTACATGCCCTACCAGTGTTACAAATGCCAGGAATTTGGGCATAGTGCAGCAAATTGCAAGAATAAACAGTCGTGCCCCAAGTGCGCGAGAGAACATAAAGCGGGTCATTGCAATGTTGTTGAAGTTAAATGCATAAATTGTGTAAGAAAGAACTATGATGACACAGAACATAAATCCTATGACAAAGTAAACTGTGAAGTTTATAAACAAGAAA
>NC_090729.1:38090900-38095900 GCF_036898095.1 Palaemon carinicauda
AATAAAATCTAATGCAGAGAGAGAGAGAGAGAGAGAGAGAGAGAGAGAGAGAGAGAGAGAGAGAGAGAGAGCAGATTCAGATTTTGTATCATACTGCTCCAACGCCACTCTTTGCAACGGCTTTCCAATTAGTAGGTGAGAGGCTTTTCAATAATACGCTTCTGCTTTTGCAAAGTTTGTTAAGTACCTATCCAGAATGATGATATTATCTCCCTTAAGATGTACCCATTTTTTTCTGTCGATTTATAATTTTTTTTTTTTTTAACTCAACAATGTTACAGTGATATTGGTATCAGGGTCTATTCTTAAGGGGTACACGACCAAAGTTTAGAACAAAACCTTTACATATATCTTTCTTTAAGGAATAGTCCTATGATGGGGTTTCCTTTTCAATTTTCCAAGTAATGTGCGCAGATTTCTCTTTGCAGAGTAGTGTCTACGTGAAAAACAATGCTAAAAGAAAAAATTTCTAACTTGTTTTCAGGTGATATTGATTTAGTTGGTCTATATTCTGCTGGTGTTGTTGCAAACCTTACAATTGATCCCCAATTCCTTATCAAATGCAAAAATATAAGCACTGCAATTTCGTTCTTAAAAAAGGAAGACATTTAATTTCAAGCTACTGATTCATGTTTGTGGCACCTTATTTTACGCAAATGTATATTATCCATTGCATCTAGTATGGAAATTATACTATCCTATTTTGTATATTTTATATGTTGCTTCCTGGGAGCAGTTTAAAAAATATGCATAAACGAATTTAGTTTGATATTTACTACTCTAAACAACCTTTTCTTTGAATGCGGCCCGGAATGATACATGTCAACTTTGAAGAAGCTGTGACTAGAACCATGGAAGAATTATGTGCAGCAAGTAACATCCAATGCTCTCAATCCCATCTTGGAAAGAATTTAACTTGAGGGGAAGAATAAGTCCATAAAAAGGGACAGAGTAAGTCCGCCAACATTTTCCTCCCTCACACTCTACGTTAATCATGCACAGGACTTTATTATGGAATTTAATAGGTTGAATATTCCCGTAAACAACATAAAATGCCTGAGACTGGACGCGGAATCATTAACAAAAAAAAAAAAAAAACAAAAAAAAAAAAACAGTAAATTACGTTTCTAGTCTTTTAAGAGAAAAATTGATCTGTTAAGAAGGTCACTTCCCATATAGAATTAAAAATATAAATAAGATAATTAAACAGTGTCCCTGATGATATATGCAAATCTAATGGAAACTTTTATAAGCAAATATTCGACTGTACAATAGTATGCGTAGCCCGATGTCCAAACTTTTACCTAATCAATATATGTAGTACTTTGAGACTGAAGTGAAAACCATGATTAATAATGTGTGCTAGGGAAATACACGGAAATAGTAGTTAATGCTGCTATGGAAATGGAATGTCTTTTTACGCCTTGCTTTTTGGTGTGAAAATATGGCATTTCTTGTAAAGCAATTCGTTATCAGACTAAAGGTAAAAAACAATGAGACAATGGAGTCCACTTTCAGCTGTATTTCAACGTCAGAGTTAAATATTTTTCTTCTCAATTTAGAAAAGAGAGAGAGAGAGAGAGAGAGAGAGAGAGAGAGAGAGAGACAGATAGAGAGAGAGAGAGAGAGAGAGAGAGAGAGAGAGAGAGAGAGAGATTAATCTTTCATTGTTATAAAACGATTCAATTCGTATTCTGGGCACCCCCCCCCCCACGTACAGGTTGGCTTTAATGTAAGCGATCAGACAAGAATCTCACACAATCACCAATCCATCCTGGCCAGAGCTTGAGTATGAAAACTGGCTAATCCCCAGACATGAATTGACATATCTGAGTCCTTATTTCTGCAGTGAACTAGCAACGGTTTCATTTATTGTTGTTGTTGTCATCGTCGTTTTTATTGTTGTTGCTGTATATAAATAGTTAAATATATATATATATATATATACCTGTCGTTCTATCAATCTATCTATCTATCTATCTATCTATATATATATATATATATATATATTACATATATAATATATATATATATATATATATATTATATATATATATATATATATATATTATATATATATATATATATATATTACATATATATATATATATATAAATATATATATATATATATATATATATAACTCTATTAGACAGTGTAATTATTTATCAGCCTCTTCGAATTTATTTTACAGGTTGAATGTATTGTGAAATAGTGTATCAGTTTCCAGATATAATGTGTACAATCAGTATGCCATGTTGACGTAAGAGCATAAAGAAAAGACAACTGCTTTCACTAGCTTATTCAAATTTTTTTGTCACTGATTCTAAGAGATAGACCGTCGAATACAAAATAGGTTCAAAAATATTACCTTTAAAGACCAAAAGTGTAACTAATTCATGTTAAATAGAATGTAATTCCTAGTTATAAGATATTCATCAACATAAAGGGGATGACTGAAGCATTTCTGAATAATCAAAATAATAATCTTTGCAATATACTGCACATTCATGAAATGTTCATTACCATAAGATGAAGACATCTTTTTTTTTACTAGAAATGTTATCCAAAAGATCAAAATGCAGATTATCTTTACACATATACAGTATATCCACTTAACCTAGATTACATTTAATTTCATCTATTGCTTATGAAAACCGTCGCAACTCCTTTAAACATAATAGCCTTATTGAATCATGTAATGCAAGAGATAGTACTTAAATAATGTTTGATTCTCGTATAATCCACTGTAATTCAAAAAAATATATGATGATCTATTCTTTTTTTTTTTTTGAGTGTTTTTCGATTGCCTTCCTTATTTCTCCTTAAACTACAGTCAATTCCGGATAGTATTTATGAAACTCTTCCAATAACATTTTCAAATAATATTACATTAATAAGGTTTTTATTCTAATTATGCTAAATGATTAAGAGAGACAGCATACTTGCGAGACTTACTTAGTATTTTTCATGACAGTAGATTTTTTCAAAGCTAGACATATTTATTAAAATACCCCCACAAAATCACACACACACACACACACACATATATATATATAAATATATATATATATATATATATATGTACGTGTATATATATATATATCTATATATATATATATATATATATATGAATATATATATATATATATATATACATATATGTATATATATATAAATATATATATATATATATATATATATAAATATATATATATATGGATAAATATCAACACAACATCATGTTCAAATAGAAATAAATTTCTACCTCATACTTGGGATCGAACGCTAACCCCTTCTAATGAAAGGCATGGTTAGTTTCGACCTGGCCTTTCATTAGAAGGGGCTAGCGTTCGAGCCCAAGTATGAGGTAGAAATTTATATATATATATATATATATATATATACATATATACATTCATATACATTTATATGTACGTATATATATAAATATATATATTTATAAAGGTATATACATAAATATATATATATATATATATATATATATTTATATATATATATTATATATATATATATATATATATATGTATATGTATATATAAATATATATATATATATATATATATTTATATATATACATATATATATACATATATACATATATATATATATATATATATAGATATAAATAAATATTCATATATATATATATATATATATATGCTAACACCACAGGCTTTGCAAATCTTACTTACTAGAGTGCATGAAATATCACAGGAGGTTAGGATCAAGATAAATAGAAGAAAGAGAGAGGTAATGAGAATATAATATGCAATGGAGACGAAATATCATTAGAAGGAGAATGGATAAACGAGGATTAACCATCTAGGTATTTAGGTTTTATGATCTTCAATAAATGGTCATGGGAATTGAAGTTTAGTTATGAATTGAAAAAATAAAACCAGCTGATGGGTAGATAAAGAAATTTTGGAAATCAATTCTTCAATTACATATAAAAATATGCATATATATCAGTGTAATAAGATACGTGTTACCCTATGGACATAAGTCACGGTATGACAAGAATATCACTAACAGATTTAGTAGATTTGAGAACAAAACACTCAGAAAAATATTGTTACGTAAATGGGCGTATGACCCCCAAGGAGAGATTACTATGAGATTCAGGGCCTCTGTAACACGGTTTTTTCGCAATAACTTTTTTTCTATGAATTTCATAAATATAACGCTTATTCAGAACGCACATTATATCTACACATAAATTTTGACTATATTCTGCATTACGTAGGTTGAATAAATTTGGTACTTTATTAAGTAAAAGTGACGATTTTTTAAGACGGGCCAACTTACTCAGAGAAAAGGTTTCGAACGCACTCGTTACGTAACTTATGACGGCATTTCTTCTCTCTTTCTCGATCGATGATTGGTTATACGTAACGAAGGCTATACCTCTGCCAACAATAACACAAAAGTGTAAATAAAAGCAAAGCAGTACACCTTTATGAACTCTGGAACCTCTCCACTGAGAATTGTCATAATGAACAAACGAACAAAATATGTTAATAAATACAAAAACACTTCGATTATTTGTCTAACTCCCAAAATAAGTTTCCTAAGAAATTACAGTCTACTTTATAGCTCACAATCAGACTGACAAGGTGTAAGGAATAGTTGGTAATTTTCAAAAACGTAGTAGACAAGCTTGATTTGATAACTGCTATATCCAATGTCAAGCAATTTTTATTTATTGTCTATCTACCGATCTATTTACTGTAAAAAAAAAAAAAAAAAAATAGCCGGGTACTGTATTTTGCTTTAAACTTTCACCAATAATCATCGTCAGAATGATGACTTCATGAGGCTCCACCCACTTTAGCCTCGTTATAATTCTGGATAACACTGAAGGCTATCATGGGCATTGTTGGATCAGAAAATTAAAATTCTGGCTATAAAAACTTATTTCTCGAGTAGTTGTAAGAAGTGCTAAATGATCCTCAAGGATCCCAGCAGTTGGCCTA
>NC_090729.1:38100900-38105900 GCF_036898095.1 Palaemon carinicauda
TACAGAAGTCGACTGTCTTCGCTTCATCACAGTAAACATGGAACCTACATCTCATGATTTTCTCTCCTTAACGATGAGAAAAAGATTCGGTGTTAAAAGTCAGTTCAGACTTTTGGAGGAAACCAGAAGACATTATGAGGCTTCAGGGAAGAAACAGATATCCCTTGTCAAGGCGAAGAAACCAAAAGAAATCTAGACAGATTCCTATTTATCATTCTTCATTCACCTTCATGGGCAAGGTTTAGCAGCCAACACAATTCTTTTCTTCAAGTCTGCCTTGACAAGACATACCATATGCCTTACAGGTCGACCTTTCTAACGACGTTCTTAATGAACTACAAAAGCCCACGCTAGGCTTAGCCCTTCAATGCCTCCAAGGATCCTTTGCATATTCAGTAGATAAGATTCTTCATTGTGTATAAATAATGAACAATGAGGAATGTGCTTAGAAGGCTTTGAATTTTAAGTCATATTTCTGCTTGTACTCGCTTTGGGGGCCAGAGTTAGTGAAATAGTGGCTCTCTCTAGAGAGGAAGGCCACGTCCAGTTCTTGGAGGGAGAACTGAATCTATTTCCAGAACCAACGTTTCTTACCAAGAACAAGCTACCCACCAACAGGTGGGGTCCCTAGAGAATCTGACCTCTGAAGGAAGATGCATCGCTGTGTCCAGTGGAGTGCCTAAGGTCTATCTTCATAGAACTTCAGCCTTTATGGGACGACAGCTGTTCAGAAGAGAAACCCTGGGTTCAAAGTTTTCTATAACTAAGGGCAAAATTCACCCGTGTAATTCGCAGAACGGATCCAGATAGTACACCCATTAGTTATGATCCGAAGAAAGTTGCCTCTTCCATAAAATTTCTTTAATTATATGGACTTTGAACGTCCTTGTTTGTACACTGGCTGGTAGTCACCCAAGGTGTTCTTTATGCACTATGCGGAGCTAGTGGAACAACTTAAGAATTCTGTGGTAGCAGCAGGTAGAATTCTTTAACCTACTGTTTTAAATCTGCGAGGAACAGTGTAATTAATTTGGGACGATTAATTAAGAGGGTCCGTGTGTAGTTACTGTATATTACTACACACTGAGCGATAGGCCACGAAAGTGTCCTTACGAACTGTTCCATTGTCGTTGGTGAACTATAGAATAATACGGACACTTGTGCCAAGCGTTTTTTATACGCTAGTGTAAATTAACAGTATACAGACTATATCATTATTATTAATAATTCAATGGCAGTGGCAAATCTGTTTCCTAATAGACGAAACAATATTTTCTATTGACTGTTTTTCTTTATGCTTTGACGCATATCGTCCACGTTTTATAAATTTTATAAATGTTGATCTGATATGTACGTTTATTAAATTTTAATAAACTAGATCATAGTGAACCCTGCGTCTTATTCGCCCACACTCATTTTATTAGAAATGTACTGAGTATTAAGATTAAAATATGGATATTTTTATCACGTTATGTCTTTTAAGACTGTTCCCTGATTCAAGCAAAAATCCACTCACTCTAACCATCCATGGAAGGGTTGACGTGATACCCTAACGGGATGGTGGCAAAGAGGCAAAATTTGTTCCTATGCGGATACAACCATTATCCAATAGTCTATATGAGTAGTCACAGTGGGGAAGGTGTCACAAATTCATACTGACTTTTGTGACTCTTATACAAACTTTGCTTTATATTGTATAGGCGAGACCACTATACAAGCTTGTCATTTTGTCATCCATAATTATTATGTACTCCTCGAGACTTTTTCCAGAGTCTAGTACGACTCTTCCCTGTAGGGGGCAGGAAGCACTAACATAGTTCATGCTTAGATGAAATGATGTGTGACGGTAACATCATAGGTCTCTATGTCTAGACGGACGAGGAAAATACTTTCTTGAGAGTACGGGACTGATTGAGAATCCACAGATACAGTAATGCTCTGGTAAACTTCCATCAGGACGGCATGGCCTGAGCCCAAAAAACGGATTTTGAGCGAAACGAAAAATCTATTTTTGGGTGAGGTAGCCATGTCGTCCTGATGGACCCGCCCTTCCTCTTATTGTAAAAGGGCTTATTGACCCCTCCCTATAATACAGTATCTGTAACACCTCGTATATCGCTACAAGGAATAAAGAGGGCACTACCGCCTTCACCAGATACACACTGGAAACGGAATAGGAGAGATGCCTTATGAGCGGCTCTCTTTTCATTCTCGTTTCAGATTCTTGTCACTGTAACCCCTCGAAGCGTTAATACTGTTCGGGGTGAAGATAGCTATGTGACGTGTCAAGAATACGTCCTCTGATATTATGCGATATCCCTCTGAGATTATTTAGGGATATTCGCTCCAGTAGTTATAATTTTGGATACCTTAAGGTAAAATTATATGGGAATATAACTGTAGTTAAATATACCCTAGGAAGCTACCTATCAGGAACATCCATCAGGACGACATGGCTACTCACCCAAAAATAGATTTATCACTTCGCTCAAAATCCGTTTTGTATTCTATTTCACTGTTTTTGCTGGTTTAATAATTCCTTTAAAAATCTATTCAATCGGTCTTCTAACAAAAGGGTATTTTTAAACGGGTCTTGATATGTTAATTTTTCATATGTAAAAGGGTCATTGAGAATGGATTCCTTTTTCGTAAGATAGTCTTGTTTGTTCATAATGACCACGTCTCTTCCTTTGTCCGGTTTACATATTATTATGTTTTCATCCTTTTTCAACTTTTTCAGAATTTTGAGATCCGAATCTTTTATTATATCTAAGCTTACCTTCTTAGATTGTTTGAAAAATTTAAGGGTGTTAGACATTAGTGTTTTTAAGTCTGTTATACGGTTACCAGGATAGAATTTGTCAAAAATTGGATAATTCATATGTTTACAATACATGGATTCTAAAGAGAAAGACAATTTGAATTTTGATACCCTTAGAGATAGACAATGTTAAAGTACAAAGGATAACAACCAATTCTTCTTATTGGAGAAGGATCTGTTTGACAGGTTTGTAATTACACAATGAGAGTCTAAACAAGGTGGTTTGTAAAATGCCCCTAAATTATAGAATTTTCGTGGATGATTAACAGATATTTGATACTTAAATCTATCTACATTTTTATGAATATAATATAATATATGATTGAAATCAATAAAAGATAACACATTTTTTACAGTCTCATAACATCTGATTAAATTTAATTTGTGTCTTTCAACTATTTTCCTCTTCTGGTCGAGCTCCTTTAATATCAAAGTTTTTTGCCATTTCCTGTAGAAGTCCTTCCGTTGTAATTCTCTTCTATGTAGTTTATATCTAGCAAATCTAATTTATTTGAATGTTAATATTTCTTGCAAAAAAAACTACTAGGAAAGTAAGACCATCAAATTAGATGCAAAATATATTAATGATTCATCTCTCTCTCTCTCTCTCTCTCTCTCTCTCTCTCTCTCTCTCTCTCTCTCTTAGAGTAAATATCAAAGCAAACCACTTATCCTAGTTGAAATAAAATCTTATGCTAAGACCCAGTGAGATGGCCTAATCTAAATTATTGCATCTATGATTAATAGCATTATTAATCCTTAATACAGTGCAAACATATTGCTTGTAGTAAAATGTAAATTCCTGATAAAAACAGGAAATTTAGATCCTCTAACAAATATGTACAGTAATGCAAATTGTAAGGAAACTTACATAATATAAGCCTAGATTCAGATTAGCGATAGAAAAACTACGACAAAAAGTGCAAATAGACCTACTGGAGACCGATATTTCTTGGAACTAACTCATTATATGTTGAATATGCAAACAGTATGGTTAATTGAAAGTTTAGAGATCGCTCCTGTGTGGCATATACCACAAACAATGACCTGGAGACTAACGATATCTACTTACAGTAATCGCCCTGACTACGGCAGGGAGTGTCAGACAATGGCTACTGAAGACTCAGAATTTAGATTCATACAGTAGGCTCCCTCAAAGTCTATATCCCTAGCTTAGAACAAGGACAATGCTGTTACTGATACTACCAGAAAGAATTAGGTTCAGTGGTTTCTGGATTCCTATCCAAGAGATTCAGAGACAGGGACGTTTTCAGTGCACTAAATTAACCCACCGATACCACTTGTAAGTATATTTGTAAAATTGATGGTGTCACACTCTGCTTTTCCCATGAAACTTCACGGAAGTACTACGATAGCTCGAAATATATTTTGTATAGTTGCAGCATCCGCTAGTAACAGTAAACAAGTGAAAATCTAAAAGTCCTGAAATTTGGTGATGTTGAATTTGATATTTCAATGTATCAGAAGGTCAAAGGTCATTGTGTACTTTTAAAATGTATGTGTAGATTTTTATCTGTACTTGTTTGAGAGTTATGGACTACTGAAATTTGGTGACCAATCTCTGCATCCTAATCTCTTTCACATCCTCCACATCCACAATCAGGACATATGCCATCATGTAGATTAATCCCCCCACTCTTACTGTAGTACCTCCTGGTCCAGACCCTTCAAAGGAGCTTTTTCCTTAACATCCAGCTGTCCTACTTGTTGCCGATCCTCCCCCAGTCATCCTTCCTAAGCCAGTACCTAGCCATGCTTTCCTTCCTAGGCCATTAGCTCCACCAGCATAAGCCCTGCCCCAAACCCTATAGGAGTTCAACATCATGGGACCATGGAAACCATCTTCCACAACATCATAGGTGTCATGGAACACATTAGAAATAATACAAATTATCAGTCCAGCATCTGCTAAGTACTCCATGCTTTTTTTTGCTGACGATCAATCGATGTAAAGAGTTTAGGAAGTGAATCATAATTAAACTTTTACCTAGAACTCAACTTTAAATGCAGTGATGACCTGAAAGTAATCCAATGGATCATAAACAGTATACATAAAGGTATGACCTACTTTTAATCCCAAACAGCTACACTAAACCAAGAAGCTGTGCATCTGCAGGAAACCCTACTTATACTGTTCCTTTCTATTCTAAGTAAAACA
>NC_090729.1:38110900-38135900 GCF_036898095.1 Palaemon carinicauda
TTGAACATCATTGTCACAGAGACTTTAAACTTGTTTCATATTTGAATGTATGAAAATCCACACCAAGGTCAAGCAAAAGGTCAAATTCTGGTCATCAACCATACAGCCACAATTTTAATCGTAAAGTAAGGGAACTTGAAAGGGGATTCTAAACTGTTATATAAAGAGCTGTTAAGGTTTAAGGTCATGCTCGATCCTAAGGCAAAGGTCAAGCGAAAGGTCAAATTCCGGTCATCAACCATAGGGCCATAATTTTAATGGTGAAGTAATGAAACATGCAGGTGGAAATTATTAATTGATTCTCGGAAAGGTACGTTGGTTTTGAGAAATAAGCTACTGTGGTGGAGGTCTGCACTCTCCGCAGACGCTTCTAGTTATTATTATTATTATTATTATTATTATTATTACTATTATTATTATTATTATTATTATTATTATTATTATTGTTATTCTCATTTTTAATCTTATTATTATAATAATTATAATTATTATTATTGATATTAATAATAATAATAATAATAATAATAATAATAAAAATAATAATAATAATAATAATAATAATAAGACAGAACAATTAATTATAGGATTCCCCCATAGAAAAATATTATGTCAGTAAATATATGTAAAGAGAGGAAAACAATAGTAGGAACTGAATATTCTTCTTCTGAAATAAATTTAAGTTTAAGGTGATCATGAAAGATTCTTTAGGAAGAAAGTTAAAACTTGATCAATGTAATGGAGCTGAAACGCAGTCTACATTTTTTTTCAGTCCAGTTCACCTTCCTCGCTCAATCCCTATATATCTTGAATTACATAAGAGATTTCCCTGGAGGGATACCAAATTTCATTTGAAGAGACACGGAATAGACTAAAATGAGAATTAAGGTCAGGAATCCCAATTCAACAACATATATACCATTGAATTAGATATTTGTATACAATGCCTAGCATTACTAATCCTCTAGAATTGGACTGATAAATAACTATTTAACATAATGAAAGAAGTACTTCATCTTCACCTAGATCTCCCTATGTGAAAATTACGATGGTACAAAAATAGGGTTTTAGAGTATTTAAAAAAAATGATAAGATCTAACTCATAAGATTTAAAATATTGATAATACTGATTCAACATGATAAAAAAGAATACGGTAAGAAAATAAACGCTTAAAATCTCCTATTGGGTTCCTTAGACAAATTAATTCCTTACCCCTTGATAGAATGATAGAAGGTATTGACTTTAATCATGATTCCATGTCTCTTATCCAAAACAGTTTTAGATACCTTGAATTCAATAAAGCGCTTCGTCTCTTGATATCAATGTTAATATAGCACGCATAAGATCTTGCAAAGGTCCCTTTATGAATAGGATTAGTCTGCTTAATGCTAGAGTATCCACATTTCTCCATTCATAGTGCAATTCCTGAGAGAGCCGGAGCGATATTTTAGAATGTTCTAATCCTCTTAGGATCTACAGAGAGGCGCTTACGAGAGATATCAGGCAGATGGAGGTTAAAGATTACAACGTAGAGTATTCAAAGAAGATTTCGTGAATATACCGAGTCTGCAATTATCGGGACAAGGAGTTTGCGCAAATTTCACTTAGCTCTTGAAACTTACAGCAGAAGACCAGGTAATTATCTTCCGTCGTATCCTTCCTAACGTTACTATATAATCATTTATTTGTGTATGTCTGTGTGCGAGAGAGAGAGAGAGAGAGAGAGAGAGAGAGAGAGAGAGAGAGAGAGAGAGAGGTTCATTATTTCATGTAATTTTCGTCTTACAGGGGTGTAACGATTTATAGGGTAATCTCTCTCTCGCTCTCTCTCTCTCTCTCTCTCTCTCCTCTCTCTCTCTCTCTCTCTCTCTCTCTCTCTCTCTCTCTCTCTCTCTCTCTCTAGTTAAGGCCACGAGTAATTGGCTAATTGATAGTTTCCTAATTTGTATCCTATGGCATCAAGGATTCACTAGATTTTAGGGAACACTCCTATTCGTTTCTCCATGTCCAATGTTGCTGCAACCTCAGGTTGCAAATTAACCAAATTTTAAACTTTAATTAAAAAACCGTGTGAGCAACTGAAACGGAATTTTTCTAAAAATTTATCTGGGAGAATTTACATATATTTAAAAAACGCCGCAAAATATTATCGTTTGAACTATTTACACGTTATGATTAAGTAGACTGAAATATTTCCTTATATGAAAGTATAATATAGATCTTATTGTCACATGGAAAATTAGAAAAGAAATCTTTTTATCACACGTGAAATTGGAAGAAATCAAATATTTCAAGAATTATAAAGAGTGAGAAAAACTAGTGATAATCTTTAAGATGTTAGTAACTTCTCAGACAACATAGTCTTCGGAAACATGTCAGGTCCATAAATTATTGAAAAATAAAAGAAATTCGTAGCATATTTGGAACCGAAGGAAGCGAGTTAACTAGTATATATTCTAATACAAGGAATTCTTCGATGCATTTCTAGGAGAAGGACACTCCAAAATCAAACCATTATTCTCTAGTCTTGGGCAGTGCCATAGCCTCTGTACCATGGCCTTCCACTGTCTTGGGTTAGAGTTTTCTTGCTTGAGGGTACACTTGGGCACACTATTCTATCTTATTTTTCTTCCTCTTGTTTTGTTAAAGTTTTTAAAGTTATAAACGATATATTTATTTCATTGATGTTACTTTTCTTAAAATATTTTATTGTTCCTTATTTCCTTTCCTCACTGCGCTATTTTCCCTGTTGCAGCCCCTGGGCTTATAGCATCCTGCTTTTCCAACTAAGGGGGGCCCCTGGGCTTAGAGCATCCTTCTTTTCCAACAAGGGTTGTAGCTTAGCAGGTAATAATAATAATAATAATAATAATAATAATAATAATAATAATAATAATAATAATAATAACAATAGTACTAATAATAATAATAATAATAATAATATTAATAATAATAATAATAATAATGATAATAATAATAATAATTTCCTGCAGTGGTTACGATTCAGCTAAAAGGTGTTGTTATTTATTGCTTCTTGAACCTGGCCCTCGTACATTTTTACATTGGGCCAGGCATCACGTGCAATGCATCTTGCAAACGTTAAATTCCTAAACAGCTTTGTCATGACTGTTTACAGAAATACATGTTGGATTCTCTAATACATTATTGGGCAAAATAAGTTAACATTGAATAAATAGGTTTCCTATAGTCAATATTTTTCAAGGTACCTGTTTGTGATGTTTTATAATATGATAGAAAGTATGGTCACACTTACCCATGAAATACAAATACATGGGAAAATAGTGGCACAATTCACATTACTTCCCACATATTTCCATCTTCTAGAATATAATCATTCCCATATATTTGCAGTGTGTGAGTTCTTCAAATGTCAATCGGTTTTGTGACAATAACATACAGGTCTTGTTTCGCCTGAAGGGCGTAACTTTGGTCAAGCACAAAAGTTGATTATGTTCTCGAGGGCGTTCCCAGGGAGTCTATCCGAAAATCTCCGATTGGTTTTGCAAACAAGGGGACACCCCCATAAGGTAAATAAACCTCATATCATAATTTCTGAAGCAGTACTCACCGTCACTGGCCGCCCGCATAGCGAAACTTTTTTAACACTCTCAATAACCGTAGCGGGACCAAAAGGCTTTGCCGATCATCAAGGGAATGACCATTATTGCTTACCTACAAACCACCGCTGACGGCTCTCCTCGTGAAATGAATCTATTTCGTGCACTTCGGTTGCGGCAACTATCCAAACCTATACGTGCTTTTATCCCTGATGTAAATATTTCGGTCATGAATGACCTGATGACCAAAGACGAAGCCTATTTGGACAGTCACTTCACCGCATTCTAGACTTCCTTAAACCTCCACTCCTGATGAAGTGGACAACTATTCAACATCGACTGAAGTTGACATGAATGCAGTAGGGAACGTACCCCAGCCGCGTCACGAGTCAAAACGGTAACAAATCTGCCCACAAACTAAATATAACACCCATTGCTTATACCCCAACCACCGACCTTTTAAGTTACTTACCGACGGCCGCAGTTATGCTACTAGCATTACAAATTCGGGGCTGCTGCGAAAAAAATGTGTGAATGGTTGTCAATGGCCAAAAAAAACGTGTAAGTAGGCCATCACTATCGACTGTTGCCTCTACTGTCACTAAAATTCTTTTTTTTTTTTTTTTTTTTTTTTTACAAGACGCGAGTACGGCAGTGTGATTCCTGGTACACACGGGTGCTCTCCGTTTTCTTCTGCCAAGAACACTCTCCAGGACACGACGATACGTCGTATGTCTATATCTGCCAATATACTCTCTCTCTCTCTCTCTCTCTCTCTCTCTCTCTCTCTCTTTATATATATATATATATATATATACATGTATGTATATATATGTATGTATATATATATAAATGTTTATATATATATATATATATATATATATAAGAGAGAGAGAGAGAGAGAGAGAGAGAGAGAGAGAGAGAGAGAGAGAGTATATTGGCAGATATAGACATACGACGTATCGTCGTGTCCTGGAGAGTGTTCTTGGCAGAAGAAAACGGAGAGCACCCGTGTGTACCAGGAATCGCACTGCCGTACTCGCGTCTTGTAAAAAAAAAAAAAAAAAAAAAAAGAATTTTAGTGACAGTAGAGGCAACAGTCGATAGTGATGGCCTACTTACACGTTTTTTTTGGCCATTGACAACCATTCACACATTTTTTTCGCAGCAGCCCCGAATTTGTAATGCTAGTAGCATAACTGCGGCCGTCGGTAAGTAACTTAAAAGGTCGGTGGTTGGGGTATAAGCAATGGGTGTTATATTTAGTTTGTGGGCAGATTTGTTACCGTTTTGACTCGTGACGCGGCTGGGGTACGTTCCCTACTGCATTCATGTCAACTTCAGTCGATGTTGAATAGTTGTCCACTTCATCAGGAGTGGAGGTTTAAGGAAGTCTAGAATGCGGTGAAGTGACTGTCCAAATAGGCTTCGACTTTGGTCATCAGGTCATTCATGACCGAAATATTTACATCAGGGATAAAAGCACGTATAGGTTTGGATAGTTGCCGCAACCGAAGTGCACGAAATAGATTCATTTCACGAGGAGAGCCGTCAGCGGTGGTTTGTAGGTAAGCAATAATGGTCATTCCCTTGATGATCGGCAAAGCCTTTTGGTCCCGCTACGGTTATTGAGAGTGTTAAAAAAGTTTCGCTATGCGGGCGGCCAGTGACGGTGAGTACTGCTTCAGAAATTATGATATGAGGTTTATTTACCTTATGGGGGTGTCCCCTTGTTTGCAAAACCAATCGGAGATTTTCGGATAGACTCCCTGGGAACGCCCTCGAGAACATAATCAACTTTTGTGCTTGACCAAAGTTACGCCCTTCAGGCGAAACAAGACCTGTATGTTATTGTCACAAAACCGATTGACATTTGAAGAACTCACACACTGCAAATATATGGGAATGATTATATTCTAGAAGATGGAAATATGTGGGAAGTAATGTGAATTGTGCCACTATTTTCCCATGTATTTGTATTTCATGGGTAAGTGTGACCATACTTTCTATCATATAATAAAACATCACAAACAGGTACCTTGAAAAATATTGACTATAGGAAACCTATTTATTCAATGTTAACTTATTTTGCCCAATAATGTATTAGAGAATCCAACATGTATTTCTGTAAACAGTCATGACAAAGCTGTTTAGGAATTTAACGTTTGCAAGATGCATTGCACGTGATGCCTGGCCCAATGTAAAAATGTACGAGGGCCAGGTTCAAGAAGCAATAAATAACAACACCTTTTAGCTGAATCGTAACCACTGCAGGAAATTATTATTATTATTATTATTATTATTATTATTATTATTATTGTTATCATTATTATTATTATTATTATTATTATTATTATTATTATTACCTGCTAAGCTACAACCCTTGTTGGAAAAGAAGGATGCTCTAAGCCCAGGGGCTGCAACAGGGAAAATAGCGCAGTGAGGAAAGGAAATGAGGAACAATAAAATATTTTAAGAAAAGTAACGTCATTGAAATGAATATATCGTTTATAACTATAAAAACTTTAACAAAACAAGAGGAAGAAAAATAAGATAGAATAGTGTGCCCAAGTGTACCCTCAAGCAAGAAAACTCTAACCCAAGACAGTGGAAGGCCATGGTACAGAGGCTATGGCACTGCCCAAGACTAGAGAATAATGGTTTGATTTTGGAGTGTCCTTCTCCTAGAAATGCATCGAAGAATTCCTTGTATTAGAATATATACTAGTTAACTCGCTTCCTTCGGTTCCAAATATGCTACGAATTTCTTTTATTTTTCAATAATTTATGGACCTGACATGTTTCCGAAGACTATGTTGTCTGAGAAGTTACTAACATCTTAAAGATTATCACTAGTTTTTCTCACTCTTTATAATTCTTGAAATATTTGATTTCTTCCAATTTCACGTGTGATAAAAAGATTTCTTTTCTAATTTTCCATGTGACAATAAGATCTATATTATACTTTCATATAAGGAAATATTTCAGTCTACTTAATCATAACGTGTAAATAGTTCAAACGATAATATTTTGCGGCGTTTTTTAAATATATGTAAATTCTCCCAGATGAATTTTTGGAAAAATTTCGTTTCAGTTGCTCACACGGTTTTTTAATTAAAGTTTAAAATTTGGTTAATTTGCAACCTGAGGTTGCAGCAACATTGGACATGGAGAAACGAATAGGAGTGTTCCCTAAAATCCACATTTCTCCATTCATAGTGCAGTTCCTGAGAGAGCCGGAGCGATATTTTAGAATGTTCTAATCCTCTTAGGATCTACAGAGAGGCGCTTACAAGAGATATCGGGCAGATGGAGGTTAAAGATTACAACGTAGAGTATTCAAAGAAGATTTCGTGAATATACCGAGTCTGCAATTATCGGGACAAGGAGTTTGTGCAAATTTCACTTAGCTCTTGAAACTTACAGCAGAAGACCAGGTAATTATCTTCCGTCGTATCCTTCCTAACGTTACTATATAATCATTTAATTGTGTGTGTCTGTGTGCGAGAGAGAGAGAGAGAGAGAGAGAGAGAGAGAGAGAGAGAGAGAGAATTGCGACGGAAGATAATTACCTGGTCTTCTGCTGTAAGTTTCAAGAGCTAAGTGAAATTTGCGCAAAACTCCTTGTCCCGATAATTGCAGACTTGGTATATTCACGAAATCTTCTTTGAATACTCTACGTTGTAATCTTTAACCTCCATCTGCCCGATATCTCTCGTAAGCGCCTCTCTGTAGATCCTAAGAGGATTAGAACATTCTAAAATATCGCTCCGGCTCTCTCAGGAACTGCACTATGAATGGAGAAATGTGGATACTCTAGCATTAAGCAGATTAATCCTATTCATAAAGAGACCTTTGCAAGATCTTATGCGTGCTATATTAACATTGATATCAAGAGACGAAGCGCTTTATTGAATTCAAGGTATCTAAAACTGTTTTGGATAAGAGACATGGTATCATGATTAAAGTCAATACCTTCTATCATTCTATCAAGGTGTAAGGAATTAATTGAAATATTCATGCATATTGTTGGTCTGAAAAATCACTATCATTGGAAATATTTATGAAGTATTCCAGGATTTTTAAAATCAATGACGTTTTAATATTTATCAGTAATCGACAGGTTTCAACTTTAAAGATTAGTCGCCACCATGATTATGGAAACCTAATTTTTAATACTTTCCCAATTAATCTCTATGAAACCTGCTGCCAAACCAGTTATCCATTTGTTTAAGGAACCCAATAGGAGATTTTAAGCGTTTATTTTCTTACCGTATTCTTTTTTATCATGTTGAATCAGTATTATCAATATTTTAATCTTATGAGTTAGATCTTATAATTTTTTTTAAATACTCTAAAACCCTATTTTTGTACCACCGTAATTTTCACATAGGGAGATCTAGGTGAAGATGAAGTACTTCTTTCATTATGTTAAATAGTTATTTATCAGTCCAATTCTAGAGGATTAGTAATGCTAGGCATTGTATACAAATATCTAATTCAATGGTATATATGTTGTTGAATTGGGATTCCTGACCTTGATTCTCATTTTAGTCTATTCCGTGTCTCTTCAAATGAAATTTGGTATCCCTCCAGGGAAATCTCTTATGTAATTCAAGATATATAGGGATTGAGCGAGGAAGGTGAACTGGACTGAAAAAAAAAATGTAGACTGCGTTTCAGCTCCATTACATTGATCAAGTTTTAACTTTCTTCCTAAAGATCTTTCATGATCACTTAAACTTAAATTTATTTCAGAAGAAGAATATTCAGTTCCTACTATTGTTCTCATCTCTTTACATATATTTACTGACATAACATTTTTCTATGGGGGTATCCTATAATTAATTGTTCTCTCTTATTATTATTTTTATTATTATTATTATTATTATTATTATTATTATTATTATCAATAATAATAATTATAATTATTATAATAATAAGAATAAAAATGAAAATAATAATAATAATAATAATAATAATAATAACTAGAAGCGCCCGCGGAGAGTGCAGACCTCCACCACAGCAACTTATTTCTCAAAACCAACGTGCCTTTCCGAGAATCAATTAATAATTTCCACCTGCATATTTCATTACTTCACCATTAAAATTATGGCCCTATGGTTGATGACCGGAATTTGACCTTTCGCTTGACCTTTGCCTTAGGATCGAGCATGACCTTAAACCTTAACAGCTCTTTATATGACAGTTTAAAATCCCTTTCAAGTTTCATTACTTTACGATTAAAATTGTGGTCATATGGTTGATGACCGGAATGTGACCCTTTGCATGACCTTTGCTTTGGACTAGACCTTGGCCTTCGACCTTAACAGCTCTTTCTATAACAGTTTGAAGTCCCTGCAGGTTTCAGTTCTTTATTATTAAACTTGCGGCAGTATGGTTGATGACCGGAATTTGATCTGTTGCTTGACCTTTGTCATAAAGATGACCTTGACCTTCGACCTTAAAAGCTCTTTATATAACAGTTTAAGATCAATGCAAGTGTCCATATTTCACGATTAAAATTGTGGCTGTATGGTTGATGACCAGAATTTGACCTTTTGCTTGACCTTGGTGTGGATTTTCATACATTCAAATATGAAACAAGTTTAAAGTCTCTGTGACAATGATGTTCAAATTTATGGCTGCTGACGTGATTTGGTTATTTTGCTTGACTGTGACCTTGATCTCTGACCTTGACCTTCTAAAATTGATTATTTAAAGATTTCATATAACAGTTAATACCGGCCAGTTTCATTACACTACGATTAAAATTGTGGCCAGGAACAAACAAACAAACAAAAAAACACAAACAAACAAGGGTGAAAACTTAACCTCCTTCCAACTTCGTTGGTGGAGGTGATAATAATAATAATAATAATAATAATAATAATAATAATAATAATAATAATAATAATAATAATAATATGGAAGACCAGAGATGAGTTCAAAGTAGGGAATCTCGGGTTTAGATGAATTGAATACAAATTTTTACATCATTTTAGATTTTTTTTCTTTTAATTTACCTTGATTCCCCTACGTAATAATTCCCCACATATGTATCTCCCTGTCTGTTTTTGATAATAGACTTCATACAACTATAAGATATGTTCGTTCGAGGTCGCAGGCGTATGAGCGTGTGTGTGTGATTGATTTTACCGGGGTAAAATATAGCAACTGCATCGAATTTCACGTACTCTATGGTTTATCATTATATGTTTTCTATCAAATTTGCAAGTTGAAAGTACGAACATTATGAGAATAAATACTGGATTAAGTAATTTTTTTTTAGAAAATGATTGACTTTAGGCAAATACTAATTTTGAGGGACTAACGGAAGAAATGAATATTTATTAGAAATGCTTTTATATAAGAAAACGGGAATCTCTTTTTTTGACACTAAGACTAATAACAAACTATATACGGATAATAAATAATCAGCGAAAAGAAAGGACTGTTTTAAAAAAGGATCATTGATTATGATTTAAAGTACATTTAAAACTTGGTTTGGTTATGAAGAGCTATAAGTTATAGAGTTTGATAAACAAACAAATATTTCATTATGTTTTTTTTATGAACGCATTTTCTTAAATCAGTTTGTTTTTCTTTAAACAACGTTGAAACAAAGGCTACTAATTTCCTGGAGCAGCCTCCCCACTAATTCTAGTAACGAGCCTCCATTGACTTTAGCATAATAAATATATCAGAATAAATGTGTGAATAGCATCCAGTGCAATAAATTACATCGGAATAGATTAAAAAGGAGAACGACACCCTTCCTGATAAATTAGTTGCAAGGTTTTGCTTTCCTCTGTGATTACTGGTGAAATCTTCTTATGTAGACAGACCACCGAAATGACGGGTCATTTGGATCATTTTTTCAGGAATCAAGATTTTTAATTTACTCTAAGGCAATAATATGATGCAAAAAATCGTAATTCTCTCTCTCTCTCTCTCTCTCTCTCTCTCTCTCTCTCTCTCTCTCTCTCTAACAGAAACTTTTTCGAATAAGTAATATCCTTCTTTATGAAATTTTTGAGGCTTTTCGTGACTTGAATCCAAATAACGATTGGAAATGGCTGTAAACTCTTCCCACAATGCACTGTCATGGAAACGAAATGTCGTCATTATCCTTGGACCTTCGACATAACGTAGCCATCTCGTGAATGCAACTTTCTTCTCTTGCCAAGCTTCAAAGTTTTTATTGTATATTACGAAATTCTCTTTCAGTGTAATCTGTGTTGTACTCCTATGTGCCTTTTCTTGTAGAGACAATGCAATAATCCATTTTTTCGTAGTTGGTGATGGTTGTCTCAGGTATGAAGAAAATATTATATCACATAAATGAAACGTGTATACATATTCTCTCTCTCTCTCTCTCTCTCTCTCTCTCTCTCTCTCTCTCTCTCTTTCTATATATATATATATATATATATTAGAGAGAGAGAGAGAGAGAGAGAGAGAGAGAGAGAGAGAAATAGAAATAAAACAACATTATATATATATATATATATGTATATATAAATATATATATATATATATATACATACAGATAAAATATCTATCTATATATATATATATATATATACATACAAATAAATTATATATATATATATATATATATTAGAGAGAGAGAGAGAGAGAGAGAGAGAGAGAGAGAGAGAGAAATAAAACAACATTAGTTGTCCTTACCCAGAGGAGTGCTTTGGCAAGACAATCAGTTTCTTTAGTATCATGAATTCTTAACTGGCTGGGAATCAAGTTCAAGGTGACCTCTCTGTAGTTGAGAGAGTGTATATGAGCTATATGCTTTATGAAGAAGAATATCATTTCGTTTTCTGTTGTATACGGGTATCTGATGGCAGCTCTGATGTTCCTGAAGTCAGAGTGAATAGTTGTGTAGCCTTGGATAGCAAGTGACTTTTCAAGTGAGATCTGGAGGCTGTAATGAAGAGCCTCCAACTGCTCTATATTAATTAGAAAACACCGCTGTTGCGGCTGATGGGGTTGCTTTCTCAATGGAGCCATCCATGAAGTAATCATTGTCAGCAAAAACTCTAATATTTGAGACAAGGGCAGCTAGTTTAGTGTCTCTTGTTGGGCAAAGGGCCTTAGAAAGAGAGAAGGAGAAGGAATTATAGTGAAACGTGATTTGACAAGGACCCCAGAAAGGATGGGGTTCCCCATAGTCTGACCATTTGTACGCTTGAAGGCAATGAGGATTTGGGCTGAATATGAGTTGGGACGATCAATGTCTACTGGTCTGTGAACAAGATGTTTGAGGATATTGCGAAGGGGGCTATTCCTAATGCTTTTGAAGGTTTTGATGATGATTGAGACGTTGCAGATGTCGATTCTGTCTGCTAAGGTGTGGGAGATGTGCTAGAGTCCTGATTAGGGAGAGTCTGGTACGCCTAAGATCATCCTCATGGCCCTGTTCTGTATGGTGTCCAGTGTATGTTTCTACAAAGGTAAGAGAATGTTTAGTAACGGGACTTCATACTCCACTAGGTAGTGAAGAGCTTGAAAATAAAAGAGTTTGAGTACCTGATCAATTTCAGGGATGACTGAAAGCCTATATTTGATGTTAACTCCTAAGTAAACATAGTCAGTTACCCACTCCACAGGCGGTCCTAATATATTGAGTGGGGGAGGGGGGACTCTATGCTTAATGTTCATAGCCATGGTTTTTCTAGAGTTGATTTTAAGTCCTATCATTTTGATTTTGGTCGTGATATTATTAAGGTAGCTTTCTTTTTATGATGTTTATTAAATGCTGAGAGGTGGACTACTATACATATGTCATCAGAATAAATGAAAATTTTAATACTGTCAGGGTACTTCTCATCCATGAGTTCCTCCATGAGAATATCAAAGAGAAAGGGGCTGAGAATGCCCCCTTATGGGTTGCCTTTTTCGAGTGGTAAGTACGAGAGAAGGCACCCTGAAAGTTGACCCTGGCTTCTGTTTTTGGTGTACAGTTTCATCCAAGAAAGAAGGTGGCCCCTAACTCTCTTTGAAACTAGTGCTGTAAGAATGCTTTCTGATCTGGCTAGATCATAGGTATCCTTAAGGTTTTTGAAAACTACTAAGGTGCTTATGTGGTTTATCATAGTCATGATAACAAAAGTGCATTCCTGCATCGTAATACCATGAGTGTAGGCCTATATTCTGTGGTGAAGGGGGCCAACTACCTATTAAAGTCTTTTAATAACCATTCTATCAACCCCTTTTTCAAGGCAGCGGTGAAGAGTGATGGGCCTGTATGAGTCAGGTTCGTTTGGTTTTGGGATGGGAGCTGTATCATTTGGGTTGCAGATATGGGGTATAATGTGTTTGGTGTTCATGAGGTTGATGATGTGAAGGTATATCTCTGTAGCCAGTTCCACTAATTATTCAAGCATGGAGTAGGTAATGCGATCACCCCAGGGGTGTGTCTTTATATTTGGCAAGTGCTGAGTTAAGCTCGTGGAGTGTGTACTGTGTGTAAGTGCTAGCTGGATTATTGCACACAGCCTGAATGAAGGCATTCTTAGTAGATTGGAGCATATCCTGTCTGACTCTAGTTTCCATGCTGAGATTTGTGCACTTTCATCTGTCAGCAAAAGCTGTTACATTCCCATTGGCCTCCTGTTTTGGGGCAGAATGTATGACAGTGTTTTTCGGTTTGATTTTCATTGACACTTTGTTGAACCATGCCCAGTTGGTGTTGAGGGACGTGTGTTGTGTGATGTTAAGACACCACAGAATCCATCTATCCTATTTGAATTCTCAGGTAACTTTTACCAAATAGGCAGACATTTCCTGCAGGAGCTGATGTAGTCAATCAGTCCAGTTGCGCCTTAACTTGTTCGTTCATTTCTTTGATCCCGGGATATTAGTACCAGGCATCTTTGTGTATTCTGTTCTTTTCTTTGCTATTGAAACATTGGCAGCAGAGCTCACCTGCTGAGTAAACTACTCAAGAGTTAGAGTAGGATCCTCTGGTAAACTATCAATACGCCAAAGAGCCTAGCTTATCATACTTCTCTCGAAAATGTCCCATTGTGCAAAGTCCAGATTTCACTCTGGGGGTGTAGGGAAGTAATTTAATAATTAGTAGGGTTGTCAGTGTGGTAAAATTATCAGTAGTTAGGGTGGGATGGAGCGGCCAGGATGCGTCATTTCTAGGAAGGCTGGGAATAGAAGTATGATCTAGGGTGCCTCTACAGAAGTGGGTGCTGATGGTGGGGTCATCAAAGAGAGAGACACTTGGGAATTTTTGGAGGAGGGCGTTCAAGTGACGGCCAGTTTGATTGGTCATTGGAGATTTGCAAAAAGAAATGATGTTTGTTATAATCACCTACAACTATGGTGCTGTTGAAATCAGTTTCCTCATATAAATATTCTGCCTGAATTGTTTTGTTACTGTTCTTGTAGATATTATGAATGTTAAGGCATATGAGCAAGGGTAATTTATACGCCAATTGTTTTTATGTTGCCAATAGGGCTTGGTGGAACAATGTTGGAGGGGATGACTTTTTTTACTAGGGTCACAAGAACTCTTTTTTCAGTGTGAGAAGTTCTGTTTAATGTGTTCTGCTTAGAATAGAAAGGAACAGTATAAGTAGGGTTTCCTGCAGATGCACAGCATCTGGGTTTGGTGTAGCTGTTTAGGATTAAAAGTAGGTCATACCTTTGATGTATACTGTTTATGATCCATTGGATTACTTTCAGGTCATCACTGCATTTAAAGTTGAGTTCTAGGTAAACTCATTACATCGATTGATTGTCAGCAAAAAAAAGCATGGAGTGCTTTGCAGATGCTGGACTGATAATTTGTGTTATTTCTAATGTGTTCCATGACACCTATGATCTTGTGGAAGATGGTTTCCATGGTCCCATGATGTTAAACTCCTATAGGTTTTGGGGCAGGGTTTATGCTGGTGGAGCTAATGGCCTAGGAAGGAAAGCATGGCTAGGTACTGGCTTAGGAAGGATGACTGGGGGAGGATCGGCAACAAGTAGGAAAGCTGGATGTTAAGGAAAAAAGCTCCTTTGAAGGGTCTGGACCAGGAGGTACTACAGTAAGAGTGGGGGGATTTACTCTACATGATGGCATATGTCCTGATTGTGGATGTGGAGGATGTGAAAGAGATTGGGATGCAGAAATTGGTCACCAAATTTCAGTGGTCCATAACTCTCAAACAAGTACAGATAAAAATCTACACATGCATTTTAAAAGTACACAATGACCTTTGACCTTCTGATACATTGAAATATCAAATTCAACATCACCAAATTTCAGGACTTTTAGATTTTCACTCGTTTACTGTTACTAGCGGATGCTGCAACTATACAAAATATATTTAGAGCAATCGTAGTACTTCCGTGAAGTTTCATGGGAAAAGCCGAGTGTGACACCATCAATTTTACAAATATACTTACAAGTGGTATCAGTGGGTTAATTTAGTGCACTGAAAACGTCCCTGTCTCTCAATCTCTTGGATAGGAATCCAGAAACCACTGAACTTAATTCTTTCTGGTAGTATCAGTAACGTCATTGTCCTTGTTCTAAGCTAGGGATATGGACTTTGAGGGAGCCTACTGTATGAATCTAAATTCTGAATCTTCAGTAGCCATTGTCTGACACTCCCTGCCGTAGTCAGGGCGATTACTGTAAGTAGATATTGTTAGCCTCCAGGTCATTGTTTCTGGTTTATGCCACACAGGAGCGATCTCTAAACTTTCAATTAACCATACTGTTTGCATATTCAACATATAATGAGTTAATTCCAAGAAATATCGCTCTCCAGTAGGCCTATTTGCACTTTTTATCGTAGTTTTTCTTATCGCTAATCTGAATCTAGGCTTATATTATGTAAGGTTTCTTACAATTTGCATTACTGTACATATTTTTTAGAGGATCTAAATTTCCTGTTTTTATCAGGAATTTACATTTTACTACAAGCAATATGTTTGCACTGTATTAAGGAGTAATAATGCTATTAATCATAGATGCAATAATTTAGATTAGGCCATCTCACTGGGTCTTAGCATAAGATTTTATTTCAACTAGGATAAGTGGTTTGCTTTGATATACTCTAAGAGAGAGAGAGAGAGAGAGAGAGAGAGAGAGAGAGAGAGAGAGAGAGAGAGAGAGAGAGAGAGAGAGAGAGAGAGAGAGAGAGAGAGAGGTGAATCATTAATATATTTTGCATATAATTTGATGGTGTGGGGTCTTACTTTCCTAGTATTTTTTTTTTGCAAGAAATATTAACATTCAAATATATTAAATTTGCGAAATTTAAACTACATAGAAGAGAATTACAACGGAAGGACTTTTACAGGAAATGGCAAAAAACTTTGATATTACAGGAGCTCGACCAGAAGAGGAAAATAATTGAAAGACACAAATTAAATTTAATCAGATGTTATGAGACTGTAAAAAATGTGTTATCTTTTATTGATTTCAATCATATATTATATTATATTCATAAAAATGTAGATAGATTTAAGTATCAAATATCTGTTAATCATCCACGAAAATTATATAATTTAGGGGCATTTTACAAACCACCTTGTTTAGACTCTCATTGTGTAATTACAAACCTGTCAAACAGATCCTTTTCCAATAAGGAGAATTGGTTGTTATTCTTTGGACTTTAACATTGTGTATCTCTAAGGGTATCAAAATTCAAATGAAATAAGCTTACATATAATAAAAGATTCGGATCTCAAAATTCTGAAAAAGTTGAAAAAGGATGAAAACATAATAATATGTAAACCGGACAAAGGAAGAGACGTGGGCATTATGAACAAACAAGACTATCTTACGAAAAAGGAATCCATTCTCAATGACCCTTTTACATATGAAAAATTAACATATCAAGACTCGATTAAAAATACCCTTTTGTTAGAAGACCGATTGAATAGATTTTTAAAGGAATTATTAAACCAGAAAAAACAGTGAAATAGAATACAAAACGGATTTTGAGCGAAGCGATAAATCTATTTTTGGGTGAGGTAGCCATGTCATCCTGATGGAAGTTCCTATTAGGTAGCTTTCTAGGGTATATTTGACTACAGTGATATTCCAAGAGAATTTTACCTTAATTACCTTAAGGTATCCAGAATTTTAACTCCTGGAGCGAATATCCCTAAATAATCTCAGAGGGATATTGCATAATATCAGAGGATGTATTCTTGACACGTTACATAGCTATCTTCACCCCGAACAGTATTAACGCTTTGAGGGGTTACAGTGACAAGAATCTGAAACGAGAATGAAAAGAGAGCTGCTCATAAGGCATCTCTCCTATTCCGTTTCCAGTGTGTATCTGATGAAGGCGGTAGCGCCCTCTTTATTCCTTGTAGCGATATACGAGGTGTTACAGATACTGTATTATAGGGAGGGGTCAATAAGCCCTTTTACAATAAAAGGAAGGGCAGGTCCATCAGGACGACATGGCTACCTCACCCAAAAATAGATTTTTCGTTTCGCTCAAAATCTGTTTTTTGGGCTCAGGCCATGTCGTCCTGATGGAAGTTTACCAGAGCATTACTGTATCTGTGGATTCTCAATCAGTGCCGTACTCTCAAGAAAGTATTTTCCTGGTCTGTCTAGACCTAGAGAACTATGATGTTACCGTCACACATCATTTCATCTAAGCATGAACTATGTTAGTGCTTCCTGCCCCCTACAGGGAAGAGTCGTACTAGACTCTGGAAAAAGTCTCGAGGAGTACATAATAATTATGGATGACAAATGACAAGCTTGTATAGTGGTCTCGCCCTATAAAATATAAAGCAAAGTTTGTATAAGAGTCACCAATGTCAGTATGAATTTGTGACACCTTCCCCACTGTGACTACTCATATAGACTATTGGATAATGGTTGTATCCGCATAGGAACAAATTTCGCCTCTTTGCCACCATCCCGTTAGGGTATCACGTCAACCCTTCCAAGGAAGGTTAGAGTGAGTGGACTTTTGATTGAATCAGGGAACAGTCTTAAAAGACCTACCGTGATAAAAATATCCATATTTTAATCTTAATGCTCAGTACATTTCTGATAAAATGAGTGTGGGCGAATAAGACGCAGGGTTCACTATGATCTAGTTTATTAAAATTTAATAAACGTACATATCAGATCAACATTTATAAAATTTATAAAACGTAGATGATATGCGTCAAAGCATAAAGAAAAACAGTCAATAGAAAATATTGTTTCGTCTACTAGGAAACAGATTTGCCACTGCCATTGAATTATTAATAATAATGATATAGTCTGTATACTGTTAATACACACTAGCGTAAAAAACGCTTGGCACAAGTGTCCGTATTATGCTATAGTTCACCAACGACAATGGAACACTTCGTAAGGACACTTTCATGGCCTATCGCTCAGTGTGTAGTAACAAACAGTGACTACACACGCACCCTCTTAATTAATCGTTCCAAATTAATTACACTGTTCCTCGTAGATTTAAAACAGAAGGTTAAAGAATTCTACCTGCTGCTACCACAGAATTCTTAAGTTGTTCCACTAGCTTCGCATAGTGCATAAAGAACACCTTGGGTGACTACCAGCCGGTGTACAAACAAGGATGTTCAAAGTCCATATAATTAAAGAAATTTTATGGAAGAGGCAACTTTCCTCGGATCATGACTGACGGGTGTACTGTCTGGATCCGTTCTGTGAATAACATGGGTGAGTTCGCCCTTAGTTATGGAAAACTTTGAACCCAGGGTTTCTCTTCTGAACAGCTGTCCTCCCATAAAGGCTGAAGTTCTATGAAGATAGACCTTAGGCACGCCACTGGACACAGAGATGCATCTTCTTCAGAGGTCAGATTCTCTAGGGACCCCAACTGTTGGTGGGTAGCTTGTTCTTGGTAAGAAACGTTGGTTCTGGAAATAGATTCAGTTCTCCCTTAAAGTACTGGACGTGGCCTTCCTCTCTAGAGAGAGCCACTATTTCACTAACTCTGGCCCCCAAAGCGAGTACAAGCAGAAATATGACTTAAAATTCAAAGCCTTCTAAGCACATTCCTCATTGTTCATTATTTATACACAATGAAGAATCTTATCTACTGAACATGCAAAGGGTCCTTGGAGGCACTGAAGGGCTAAGCCTAGCATGGGCCTTTGTAGTTCATTAAGAACGTCGTTAGAAAGGTCGACCTGTAAGGCATATGGTATGTCTTGTCAAGGCAGACTTGAAGAAAAGAATTGTGTTGGCTGCTAAACCTTGCCCATGAAGGTGAATGAAGAATGATGTATAGGAATCTGTCTAGATTTCTTTTGGTTTCTTCGCCTTGACAAGGGATATCTGTTTCTTCCCTGAAGCCTCATAATGTCTTCTGGTTTCCTCCAAAAGTCTGAACTGACTTTTAACACCGAATCTTTTTCTCATCATTAAGGAGAGAAAATCATGAGATGTAGGTTCCATGTTTTCTGTGATGAAGAGAAGACAGTCGACTTCTGTACCCGCTGAGACAGGGATGGATCCGGTAGCGGTAAGAATTTTAGTCGTAGTTGCAATGCCAAAGGGAACCACACGCTCTTTGGCCACTTGTGGGCCACTATTGCTGCTTTCCCTTTGAAGGATCTTAGCTTATCGAGGACCTTCAAAAGGAGGTTGTGCGGAGGGAACAGATAAATACTGGACCATCTGTTCCAGTCCAGGGACATAGCGTCCACTGCCTCCGATAGAGGATCCTCGTATGGGGACACGTAACGATCTATTTTCTTGTTGTCTTTCGTCGCAAAGAGGTCTATCTGCAGCTCTGGGACTTGACTCGAGATGAAGGAGAACGATCCTGCGTCAAGGGACCATTCTGACTCTATAGGTGTAAACCTGGATAGAGCGTCCGCTGTCACATTGCGGAACCCTTGAATGTGAACTGCTGACAGGTGCCATTTCTTCCTTTCCGCCAAACGGGATATGGCCAACATCACTTGGTTGATTTGAGGTGACCTGGACCCTTGTCAATTCAGGCATCTTACTACCACCTCGCTGTCTAGAACCAGTCTTATGTGGGTCAAGTGGCGAAGAGAAACTCTTTTCAGTGTCAGAAGTACTGCCATGACTTCTAGAAAGTTTATGTGAAATGACTTGAAAGATTGGACCAAGCTCCTTGGACTCTCATCTGATGAGAGTTACCTCCCCAGCCTTCCTTTGAAGCGTCTGTGTGGATAGTTACTGACGGGGGAGGAGGTTGAAGAAGATTGATTTCTTCCATTGCTTGGCATTGGACCACGGCTTGAGAAGCGTTCGCAGTCAAGTCGGTAGTGGTCTTATTAGATCTCTTCGTGCGTTTGATGGGTATTTTCTCCAGACTCCTGTTGCATCCTTAAGCTCTGCTCTTAGCACTGGATCTGTTATCGATGCAAACTGAAGAGAGCCCAGCACTCTCTCCTGTTCACGTCTTGATATCCGTTTGGATTTCAATAGTCTCTTGACAGATCCTGCTATTTCTTTCCTCTTCTTACCAGGAATGGAAAGTCGATGTGACTCCAAATTCCAGTGGATTCCCAACCACTGAAATTTTTGAGCTGGAGAAAGTCGAGACTTTTTGATGTTGATCTTGAATCCCAGATGTTCCAGGAACTGGATCACTATCTTAGAAGCTTGCATGCATTCTGTCCTGGATGCTGCCCACACCAGCCAGTCAGCCAAGTAGGCTACTACCTGGACCCCCTTTAGGCGTAATTGATGGACGGCTGCGCTCGCAAGCTTCATGAAAATCCTTGGGGCTATGTTTAGCCCGAAAGGCATGGCTCTGAAGGCGTAAAGTTTTCTACGTAACTTGAAGCCTAGGTAGGAGGAGAGGTGACGATTAATTGGAACGTGCCAATAAGCGTCAGACAAGTCTAGAGACAGTATATGCCCTTCTGGGTAGTAGGGTCCTTATGTGTTGGAGCGTGAGCCTTCTGAAGTTGTAGTTCACTATAAACTTGTTGAGTGGCGACAAGTCTAGAATGACTCTGAGTTTTTCTGAGTCCTTCTTTGGAACACAAAACAGCCATCCTTGGAATTTTATGGACTTAACTTTCCGGATTACTCTTTTGTCTAAGAGTTCTTGGACATACTCTTCCAGAACGGGGGATGAGTGTTGGAAGAATTAAGGAAATTGAGGTGGAGGACTGCTCCAGCTCCAACCTAGTCCATTTTTAATTAGGCTGTGGGCCCAGGGATCGAAGGTCCAGTGATCCCTAAATAGCTGTAGTCTCCCTCCTACTGAAAGTATCTTACTTCTGCTGTTGTGGACCTGAGGCCTTGCCTCCTTGACCGCGTCCTCCCCTGTATCCCCTTCATCATGAAGGGCGTCTAGAAGAACCTCTTGCTGTTCCTCTAGCCCTCGAACGAAAGGAAGAAGTCTTCCTTTTGAAGGCTGGGTTAAAAACTGGCGACTGTGTCGCCACTTGTTGAGGTACCAGCTGGTACGTGGTTGGAGGTTTTGCCACTATCTGAGGGACCGCGGTCACAGGAAGTTGTTGTTAATGTTGCTGTCGGTAGGGTTTAGCCGGCCAAGAGGATGGCCTAGGCCATTTTGTCTTCCTCTTGGGTTGGGGACCCTCATCCAGAGAAGACTTTCTTTTAAGATCTAAGCCCCACTTTTTGAGAGGGTTCCTATCCTTTGTGGCGGCCTTGTCTACTACCTCTTTAACCACTTCATTGGGAAAGAGGTCTTTACCCCAAATACGAGAGGAGATCAGTTTCCTCGGTTCGTGCCTCACCGCAGCCGAGGCGAACACGAACTCTCTACAGGCTCTCCTACCTTTAATAAAGCTATCGGGATCCTTCGTAACTGTGGCCAGATGGGTTTTGGCCACAATCATGAACATGCCCTGGTTCTTGGGGTCACTTGCCATCGTTTCTAGTGTCGTTTGCAATGAAATCGATGCCGCAAGTCTTTCCTTTGTCTCTTGCTCTCTACGCAAGAGAACCTCTGATAGTTTTAGGAAGTGCCTCACCCAACTGGCGTTCAGCAATATCAGCTTCCAGCTTCCCGACTGAGAAGGTAAGCTGTACGTCCTTCCAGTCTTCTTGGTCTAAGGGCAAGGTCAGAGATAACGGCTTGCACTCCTCCAAGGAGGGGCAGGGTTTCCCTGCCTCCACCGCCTTTAAGGCTGCCTTATATCCCTTTTCCAAGAAGGGAAAGGCTCTGGTAGAAGAGGCTACAAAGGAGGGAAGCTTCTTACTCAAGGCGGGCACCTTTGAGTTAGTGAAGCCCCTCTCTTTGCATCGAGCTCGCTAGTAACGCCTGAGCTTTACTATGGTCTAAAACTATGACCTCCTTCGGCTCCGTCTCCACCTATGAGGCTGGCTCATTCCTAAGACGGACATAGCAGTCCGGATAAGAATCTTTGTTGGGCCAAAATTCCACTTCTTCCAGGGGAATTGCCCCCAACTTTTCTGAGATCACGATCTTCCCGGTTGTCATTGGCATGTGTTCGGCATACCTCCAAGGATTGGTATCCGAGCACAAAGGAAGATACTTCACGCTGAGCCGCTTCTGGGGCCCATGTGATGCTGCAAGTCTACGTATCTCAAGTTTCATTGCAGCTTCCTTCTCATCATTCTTCGTTTGAATTTGTTGGATCATCTCAACTATGGAAGAAAGAGTCCTTCCCAGTTCATCTGGGATAGCAGACGATGTAGAAGGAACAGGTTCTGGGTCCGGAACCGATGTAACCGACACTTCGTAGATTTCTTCCTCTTCTACTTGAGTAGCCTGGAACAGCTCCTCCTCCTGAGATTCTTCCAGAAGGTACTTCTCAGTAGAATCCGACACCTCCGACATCTTATCGTCCAATTGGATGTCTTGAAGGGCGGCCGAGACTTCAGAATCTACCGGACTCTGGGCAGTTGGTATCTCCACCTGAGGCTGGGGGATGATTGCATCAGCCGATGCTTTAGGGAAAAGGTAGGCCCTCATCTTCTCATTTGGAAGGTAGGGGCCTGAGGTGTTTTTCTTAAAACCCCTCACCCAGGATCGTAACATTTCCCTGGCAGTATCCCTTGACTCCGTCGACTTAGGGTCGTCAAAAGCCTCAGTAATCAGGTTAGAACAAACTGTATAAACCTGGGGGTCCCAATACCGGAGATCACCTCTGGAGGCTGCGCATGCTGCGTGCCTCCTGCAAAGTTGATGTCCACAAAAGTTCTTACTGCGGACATTACAGAACACACTCCCGCACTTCGGATGGTCCTCTTGTAAAGAGAAGAAAAATCCATGAGTATCAAGTGAAGGCTTTCACTTATATTGAAACATTTAGTTTATATAGAAAAGCTATAAAAGAAAGAAGAAAGACACATAATAGTATTTCCTGTCCAGTCAATTGCTGGAACCTCCCGAGATATTAAAACTAAGGTTAATTCTATTCTAGAATACCTTATATAATTTCCTAAACGGAAATTTACGGTGTAGTTCACACCTTCAGATAAAGTTTTAATATACGGGATAGAAAGAATAAAAAAAGAACTTACTTTCTATATATTGTGCAGTCTCAACAAAAGGCTGTACAAGATAACATTAAGTACGATGAAGAACTTTAGTGTTATCACAAACTCTGTACAACAGTTTCTACTAATGCAGTGTGTACTATACTACAAATATAGAAACTACTGTACACCGCATGCCGTTGTGCCGGCCGGCATATACCCGTGTATAGTTCAAAGATATACTATCTTTAACTAATAGGCGGCCGCCCACTGATTCGCGACTGTGTGGCGGCCGGCAATCATTGCACGCCGACAGCTGAGAACACTAATACCCGGCTGCCGGCCGCTAACCGTAGTGGCCAGCAGATTCGGGCTGTGTTTCCACTGCCGGCAGGCAAAGGTAATAATACCCATGCCCACTGGCAGTAGCCAAGAACCAGAGAACCTCCACCTGCCCGGCTGTCGGCTGTTAGGCCTGCAGCCGGGTTAGGGGTACAACACAATAGTCAGAGAAACAGTATGGAAGTAAGGTTATGAGGCGGCATTGCCATATGACCATTCATCCAGAAAGAGTGAACCTATCGAAGGGGAGAATGTAGCATTAAGGCTTCCAAAGAATCCATAGCCTGCCGGGCTCTACCGGCAGACATGGAAGGGAGACCAAGGGAGGTGTGGGGTTCACTCTGCAAAGAACAAAGGGTCTCTGCCGGCCGACACGTAATGCCAGCTGGCAGAGAGCTTAGCCGGTCCTCCATCCTAACCTACACTAGGTACGGAAGTAAGACTGTGGCCAAAAGAAAATAAAAGAAAGAGAGGTGGGGAAGGGATAAGGGTCCTATAGAATTCGTTCTAGCAAGAGACACAATCAGCAGTTAGGGAAGCTCATCCTAACCTAGAGTTGTCTATTAGGGAGGAAGACTGGCAATACTTGCTATCCTCCTCCCAACCAGAACACAGTTAGGTGAAGTTATTTCAATTGGCAACAGAGAAAACTCATTCTCCAGCCCGAGAAAATAAACACAGGACACTTTGCTAGGCCACTAGAGGAAGGAATCCTCTCTTACAGAATCCTTCCGACATGGACTAGGGAAGCAAAGCTTCCCGTGTCCGCCCCTAACCTAGCAAAGGAGACTCATTCTCTCTGCTAGGAAGAAGCAGACCACAGGCTAGAAACTCTGATGTTCTGCCCTAACCCAAAAAACCAGTCACTCTGGTTATCAGGTCAGGACAGACATATCCTAGAATAGTTATACCTTAATTATTATACAGATATAACCACTAGGATTAAGCTAAAGGCTTAGAGAGGGAGAGATGGGTTGAACTTAGCCCCTGGAGGAGAAAAGAACAATCGGGAATGTGCGAAAGTATACTACTGTACCTAGATTATTAGACTAGGTAAGGTGAGAATCGATTACCTAATTCACCGAAACTCTGTCGTATACAATCTTGGAAAGAACATTCAAAAATATCTTACATGTATAAAATATTTGCCTATAGCTTCAATAATATAACACTCGGAAAAACTTATATCACGTATGAAAGTACTAGGGCCAGACGCCTAAGCTACTGAGCCTCCCAAAGGGCAAGATCAGTTACCTAAATCACCGAACTAACAACTGACAGTATAATATAAGCATTCCTAGTGGAGCTAAATAGCTAGATTATTAAAACATAACAAACCGGAAACGTCGCTCTAGCTAACTAAATGACCCATAATAGCGAGCAACATCATCCAGGATGCCTCCGGTAGCCAACAGCTTTTGCTTTAATTCAAAACAAGAGCTTACATTTATACATAGTAAAGATAATAATCAACTTTCCAGAGGCAAAAGAGGCCGGAGAAGTCATCAAAATGTTGAATTAAATCCAAAATAACAAGAGAACACAAGGGAAAACACCGAGTAGTAGAGCTACAGGAAAAGGAATAAAGAGGGCGCTACCGCCTTCATCAGATACACACTGGACACGGAATAGGAGAGATGCCTTATGAGC
>NC_090729.1:38155197-38157697 GCF_036898095.1 Palaemon carinicauda
TTTGTTTATTCTGGGGATTATGAATTTAGCTAATTCATAATTTTGTGTTTTAAAATATGACAATACTGGCCTTATTGGTATATTTGCCTTATTTATTTTTGGAAGGCTATACATAATGCCTGGATTATATCCGCTGCTATATAATGTTTTTTGGGCTCAGGCCATGTCGTCCTGATGGGAGTTCCTAATAGGTAGCTTTCTAGGCTATATTTGACTACAGTGATATTCCAAGAGAATTTTACCTTAAGGTATCCAGAATTCTAACTCCTGGAGCAAATATCCCTAAATAATCTCACAGGGATATCGCATAATATCAGAGGACGTATTCTTGACACGTCACATAGCTATCTTCACCTCCGAACAGTATTAACGCTTCGAAGGGGATATAGTGACAAGAATCTGGAACGAGAATGAAAAGAGAGCCGCTCATAAGGCATCTCTCCTATTCCGTTTCCAGTGTGTATCTGATGAAGGCGGTAGCGCCCTCTTTATTCCTTTTCCTGTAGCTCTACTACTCGGTGTTTTCCCTTGTGTTCTCTCGTTATTTTGGATTTAATTCAACATTTTGATGACTTCTCCGGCCTCTTTTGCCTCTGGAAAGTTGATTATTATCTTTACTATGTATAAATGTTTTGAATTAAAGCAAAAGCTATTGGCTACCTGAGGCATCCTGGAGGATATTGCTCGCTATTATGGGTCATTTAGTTAGCTAGAGCGACGTTCCCGGTTTGTTATGTTTTAATAATCTAGCTATTTAGCTCCACTAGGAATGCTTATATTATACTGTCAGTTGTTAGTTCGGTGATTTAGGTAACTGATCTTGCCCTTCGGGAGGCTTAGTAGCTTAGGCGTCTGGCCCTAGTACTTTCATACGTGATATAAGTTTTTTCCGAGTGTTATATTATTGAAGCTATAGGCAAATATTTTATACATGTAAGATATTTTTGAATGATCTTTCCAAGATTGTATACGACAGAGTTTCGGTGAATTAGGTAATCGATTCTCACCTTACCTAGTCTAATAATCTAGGTACAGTAGTATACTTTCGCACATTCCCGATTGTTCTTTTCTCCTCCAGGGGCTAAGTTCAATCCCTCTCTCCCTCTCTAAGCCTTTGGCTTAATCCTAGTGGTTATATCTGTATAATAATTAAGGTATAACTATTCTAGGATATGTCTGTCCTGACCTGATAACCAGAGTGACTGGTTTTTTGGGTTAGGGCAGAACATCAGAGTTTCTAGTCTGTGGTCTGCTTCTTCCTAGCATAGAGAATGAGTCTCCTTTGCTAGGTTAGGGGCGGACACGGGAAGCTTTGCTTCCCTAGTCCATGTCGGAAGGATTCTGTAAGAGAGGATTCCTTCCTCTAGTGACCTAGAAGAGTGTCCTGTGTTTTCTTTTCTCGGGCTGGAGAATGAGTTTTCTCTGTTGCCAATTGAAATAACTTCACCTAACTTTGTTCTGGTTGGGAGGAGGATAGCAAGTATTGCCAGTCTTCCTCCCTAATAGACAACTCTAGGTTAGGATGAGCTTCCCTAACTGCTGATTGTGTCTCTTGCTAGAACGAATTCTATAGGACCCTTATCCCTTCCCCACCTCTCTTTCTTTTATTTTCTTTTGGCCACAGTCTTACTTCCGTACCTAGTGTAGGTTAGGATGGAGGACCGGCTCAGCTCTCTGCCAGCTGGCATTACGTGTCAGCCGGCAGAGACCCTTTGTTCTTTGCAGAGTGAACCCCACACCTCCCTTGGTCTCCCTTCCATGTCTGCCGGTAGAGCCCGGCAGGCTATGGATTCTTTGGAAGCCTTAATGCTACATTCTCCCCTTCGATAGGTTCACTCTTTCTGGATGAATGGTCATATGGCAATGCCGCCTCATAACCTTACTTCCATACTGTTTCTCTGACTATTGTGTTGTACCCCTAACCCGGCTGCCGGCCTAACAGCCGACAGCCGGGGCAGGTGGAGGTTCTCTGGTTCTTGGCTACTGCCAGTGGGCATGGGTTATTATACCTTTGCCTGCCGGCAGTGGAAACACAGCCCGAATCTGCTGGGCCACTACGGTTAGCGGCCGGCAGCCGGGGTATTAGTGTTCTCAGCTGTCGGCTGGCAATGATTGCCGGCCGCCACACAGTCGCGAATCAGTGGGCGGCCGCCTATTAGTTAAAGATAGTATATCTTTGAACTATACACGGGTATATGCCGGCCGGTACAACGGCATGCGGTGTACAGTAGTTTCTATATTTGTAGTATAGTACACACTGCATTAGTAGAAACTGTTGTACAGAGTTTGTGATAACACTAAAGTTCTTCATCGTACTTAATGTTATCTTGTACAGCCTTTTGTTGAGACTGCACAATATATAGAAAGTAAGTTCTTTTTTTATTCTTTCTATCCCGTATATTAAAACTTTATCTGAAGGTGTGAACTACACCGTAAATTTCCGTTTAGGAAATTACATAAGGTATTCTAGAATAGAATTAACCTTAGTTTTAATATCTCG
>NC_090729.1:38162697-38165197 GCF_036898095.1 Palaemon carinicauda
TTATGTAAGCCTTGTAACAGGTTGCCTTCTTCCGTTCAGCCCATATCACAGATGTCAAAAAGGTTATCCTTTCCTGTTCCTTGGTGAATTGCATAAGGAGACTGCACCTATCAACGAAAACCTAACCAGACATCAGCATTTTTCTCCTGACTTTTATCTTTAGAGGTTCGGTTACCAAATGTTTAAATTTATAAAAATGCTTACCATGAATATATATATATATATATATATATATATATATATATATATATATATATATATATATATATATATACATATAAATATATATATATTTATACATACACACACACATATATATATATATATATATATATATATATATGTATATATATATATGCATATATATATATATATATATATATATATATATATATATATATATATATATATATGCATATATATATATATATATATATATATATATATATATATATATATATATATATATATGCATATATATATGTATATATATATATATATATATGCATATATATATATATATATATATATATATATATATATATATATATATATATATATATGCATATATATATATATATATATATATATATATATATATATATATATATATATATTAAAAGCTTGGTGAGGTAGTCTCTCTAGGGGAGTAAAAAGAGCATGCCCAACCCATATCCATCTACCACTCACCATCATCTCATCCACATATGGTACATTAGTAAAATCTCTTATAGTTTCATGCCTAATCCTTATACCACGACTCATGTGCAAACATTAATACCGATCTCACTAAACTGATATATAGGTAGATTTTTATATGTAATTTCAGGCGATTTAATTTCCTAATTTTACATAACCCAGCCATTCTCTGACTTTCTTTTTTTCAACCTTTCATTAAACTTCAGTTCTGAAGACCTTTTATTAGAGATCTTATTTCCAAAATATTAGAATGAGTCCACCTCATTAATCCTTTCTCCTTCATAGGATATTTAAACTCCGATTGCATATTCCGTTTCATCATCTGGGTCTTTTTTCTATTTTACCTTAAGTTCAACCTCATGTGAAATTTTAAGAATTTTATGCATTTGGACATCGTCGTCACCATACTTTAGGTTAGCTAATTTCCAGTTACCAATCCAGTCAATCATCCTCCGCCCTCCGCAACTGTTTTATGCATTACAAATTCCATGAGGATCATGAACATCATAGGGGATAAAAAATTACCTTGGAGTACTCCACTATACACGGGAAATTCATTTGATAAAACTCCATCAATATTAACTTTGCACTATGGTCATGAACAGACTTAATCAAATTTATATTTTCTAGAGGAACTCCATAATAACTCATGACCCTCCATGAATTTGGCAAGTGCACATCATCAAAGGCTTTTTTAATAGCTAACAAATGCCATCAAATAATGATGTCTGAGGAGTATGGCTGGTGTATCTCGAGTAGATAAGGTCAGGAACGAAGTGGTGAGGGTGAGAACGGGTGTAAGAAATGAGTTAGCGGCTAGAGTGGATATGAATGTGTTGAGGTGGTTTGGCCATGTTGAGATAATTGAGAATGGCTGTCTGCTAAAGAAGGTGATGAATGCAAGAGTTGATGGGAGAAGTACAAGAGGAAGGCTAAGGTTTGGGTGGATGGATGGTGTGAAGAAAGCTCTGGGTGATAGGAGGATAGATGTGAGAGAGGCAAGAGAGCGTGCTAGAAATAGGAATGAATGGCGAGCGATTGTGACGCAGTTCTGGTAGGCCCTGCTGCTTCCTCCGGTGCCTTAGATGACCGCGGAGGTAGCAGCAGTAGGGGACTCAGCAGTATAAAGCTTCATCTGTGGTGGAAATGTGGGAGGTTGGGCTGTGGCACCCTAGCAGTACCAGCTGAACTCGGCTGAGTCCCTGGTTAGGCTGGAGGAACGTAGAGAGTAGAGGTCCCCTTTTTTGTTTCGTTTCTTGTTGATGTCGGCTACCCCCCAAAATTGGGGGAAGTGCCTTTGGTATATGTATGTATGTATGTATAATCTACAAATTGCTATGCAACATATCAAAAATTAAAACTTGTTCAGTAAAACTTCTATCGTTTTTCGAAATCGTGCTTGTTCATCTCCCAGTCTCAGTTGCTCATTAATCTTTCTCTTCAGTCTCCTTAAAGCAATCATACTATATATTTTCATAACAACTGACGTAAGTGTAATGTGTTTATAATCATTGCAATCAGTCAAATCTCCTTTTTCGACATTTATACGAACATTTCCAGTTCCAATTCATCATATTTTGCCTCTTCCTGCCACATTCTGCAAAATAATATTGTAAGTATCATAGGAGTCACTTTATATCTACCAAAATTATCTCAGTAGTTATTCCGTCGTATCCATCTCTTGGGTTTTGTAACAATAGCCTCAACTTCAAACACACGGATTTCATTCATGGACAGACTAAGGTCTTCCTCAACTTCAGTCATATCATTCAAATTATTCCCTTCATACCTTCTTATATTG
>NC_090729.1:38170197-38182697 GCF_036898095.1 Palaemon carinicauda
TTAGAGATCATAGTTCCTAAATATTTAAATGATTCCTCCTCAATAATCCTTTCTCCTTCCAATGATATTTCCTCTTTCATTGCATATTCCATTTTCTTCATGTCTTATTTTTTATTTATTTTGAGCCCAACCTTATGTGGTAATTCATGCATTCTGGTAAGCAGGCTTTGCAGTCCTACGGGTATCTGCTGATAAGGGCAGTGTCGTCAGCATACTCTACGTCAGCTAATTTCCTGTTGCTAATCCAATTCAATTCTTCCCACCATTCCAACTAACCTATGTATTTCAAAAGTGCTGAAGAGGATAGCTAACATAGGTGAAAACACATTTCCTTGGAGTACTCAACTGTTCACTGGAAATTCATTTAGTAGGACTTCCTTAACATTAACTTTGCACTTCCTATGTTTATGGTAGGCAATCAAATTTACATATTTAAGAGGAGCTCTACAATAACACAGGATTTTCAACAAAATCTGCTGGTATACATTGCCGAATGCTTTTCATTGTACGCAAAAGCCATCAAAAGAGGATATCTATATCCTATATATTACTGTAACACATGTTTTAAAAGGAAAATTTGGTAAATATTACATCATCCTTTTCTAAAACTCTTTGAGATATTGACAGAGATCCTTACTTAAAATTCGATAATATTTTCATTGATGTAATAAACTACAGTGATGCTCTTTCCCCACACCACCCCCTTTATTTGAGATGAAAACAAGGTAAAATAGGCATTTGAATGTTTCTCATCACTTCTGGCATGTGTCATTTAAAGTAACCATCCTTCTACAACTATAAAGCGACTCCAACCCCCCCCCCCAAAAAAAAATAATCATTTGTCCATTTACAGTAGGATATAGAGTAAACCAAAAAAGCTATCCAGCCATGCTGTCAGATACATATTCCTGGGAGGCTGACATGGATGAGATGAAACAAAAGAAAACGAGCGTTTCTGACCAAAGAAATAAAATTTATCCAAATCCTGGACATGACAAGAGGCCTCCGAGCTAAACAATAACCACTATTTTTGGTAAAACATTCACTGGTATGCATTCTCTCTCTCTCTCTCTCTCTCTCTCTCTCTCTCTCTCTCTCTCTCTCTCTCTCTCTCTCTCTCTCTCTAAAAATAGAGAGATAGAGAGAGGAAGAGACTCTAGCCGTGTGTCCCAATAGTAATATTAGGCTCCACTTGCCGGCGACTCTGTTGTACAGGGTGAAACAAAATTAAAAAGTTTTTTCATCACATGGAAATGGAAAACTTTGCCCACTTGAAAGATAGAAATAAATCAACTCTGCAGTCATGCATTCGGTTAGATATTCTCGGGAAGCGGACATGGATGAGAGGTAACCCATGAAAAACAATGGTTTTGGGCAGAGGAAACAGAAATAATTCACGTATGGGGCGATGAAGAAGAAGAGCAGAGTAAACAAGTTGTCGACGGAGCTACACCGCAAGTTTTCGCCAGTTTTCTTTGAATAGGAATAGAGTTATCGTTAAAGTGACACTGGAATTGTTTCCGGACATTATGAAACAATTCGAAGACAAAGAAATTAGTACTGAGAAATGTGGACACGTAAAAATTTTTAATTTAAGTTCCTCTGTTATATATATGTCTATAAGGAATGCTGCATTTGAAATTGAAGACGAAATATTAAATTCAGTATTATCAAAGTATGGAAAAGTAGAAGGAATAAGACGCAACAGATATGCTGAGGGCCAACTAAAAGGTTACTTGACAGGAGTACTGACAGCGAAAATGAGATCAAAAGAAAACGTTCCCTTGACTATCACAGTAATGGGGCACACACTAACTGTGTTGTATAATGGGCAAAAACGAACATGTTTTAGGTGTAAAGAAGTTGGACATGAGGTGAAAGGTTGTACATTAGAAGGTACGAGACCTAGGTTTAGCGAGGAAGATTTCCCTGACGTGGCCCCTGGCCTGAAGAGGAATCCAATTAAAACGAAAACAAACAAGAATACTGAAACTACGGCAACGGTATCTGACAAAGACGACACTTTGGATAAAAAAAAAACTATTATTCAGTCTAAGCCAGTTCTGGAAAAAGAGAATGTCGAAACAAATGAAAGTTTTGACTTTTATAGGGAAAGAACCTTTCGAGAAAGATACAGAAAATGATGATGGAAAATGTTTGGCTTAAAGTGACGAGGACATAATTAACAGAACCGAGGAACATGGATTATCACAAGAAATAGGAACAAGTGCAATAAAAATGCAACAATCTAGGCGGAAGTTCACCAGGTAAGGATTAAAAGTGACGAATTGGCAGAATATGAAGATAAGGTAAGTGGGGATGAATTTAGCTAAGAAGACATAAGCGTGCGTCCCAATGAATCGACTCTATAGGAGGAGCATCGTGTTAATACCGACAAAAGAACAGGAAACTGTTATACGGAACAAGATGGTGCAAATAAGCTGAAAATAACTTTAGAATAAGACCAAACCTAGTGCATAGATGTGGATCACACGAGTTCATCATCGGATAACGAAACGGAGAAGTGTTCAAAGAAGCATAAACCAAGTTAATTTTAATTCATAAAAAAATTCATCTTCAAATTCTACCAAATAAATTTCACCCACTTTAAATATATCTAGAGTTAATGCCAATGGACTTAATCGTATAAATAAATGAATTTAATGTTTTTATACAAAACTATATAGAATTTCCCTTCAAGAACACAATATAACAACTGAAGGGAAATTAGATTATATAGAATAATTGTGTAAGGTACTGATAAATTAAAGGGGGACTTGCTATCTCTATACGAAAATCATCAAATATGGATGTCATGAGTGTAGCAAATGATATAAATAGTCATTGAATGAGTGTTTATTATGTTTGTTCAAATGTTCTCATTCAATTACTAAATGTCTACGGACCTGCTGGAAGTAGCAAAAGAAAGCAAGAGAACAACTCTCTTGTAAAGATATGTGTTTCTTGCGAAATAATATAAGTAACCATCCACCCGTTGAAATACTACCACTAGAGAGCTATGGAGTCCTTTGACTAGCCAGGCAGTACTACATTGCACCCTTCTCTCTGGTTACGGCTCATTTTTCCTTTGCCTACACATACACCGGATAGTCTGGCCTATTTCTTACAAATTCTCCTCTGTCCTCATACACTTGACAACACTGACATTACCAAACAATTCCTCTTCATCCAAGGGGTTAACTACTGCGCTGTAATTGTTCAGTGGCTACTTTCCTCTTGGTAATGGTAGAAGAGACTCTTTAGCTATGGTAAGCAGCTCTTCTAGGAGAGAGAAACTCCAAAATCATACCATTTTTCTCTAGTCTTGGGTAGTGCCATAGCCTCTGTACCATGGTCCTCCACTGTTTTGGGTTAGAGTTCTCTTGCTTGAGGGTACACTTTGGCACACTATTCTGTCTTATGTCTCTTCCTATTGTGTTTTTAAAGTGTTTATAGTTCATATAAGGAATATTTATTTTGGTGGTATTGTTGTTATTAAAATATTTTATTTTTCCTTGTTTCCTTTCCTCACTGAGCTACTTCTCCCGTTTGGAGCCCTTAGGCATTTTGCTTTTCCAACTAGGGATATATAATAATAATAATAATAATAATAATAATAATAATAATAATAATAATAATATTGGGTGGAGATTGGAATTTCATTATTAGTATAAGATATTGTTCAAATGCAGATTGTTACATTTTATCTAAATCTCTTATGTGTCTTGAGAGTAATTTGAAATTGAAAGATGTTTGGTTTCTCGTAAACCATTATGCATATATTAAGGAAGACTATGGCTCAAGGTTAGATAGATTTTATATCAATGATTTGCAAAATCTTGTAAGTGGTATTCCAAATATACCTCTAAGCTGGTCTGACCACTCCATAACCAAACTAACAATAAAATTGGAAAATGTTATGCCATTAATTAAAGGGTATTGGAAACTCAATTATAATCTCTTGAATGACGATTTAGTTAAAGAAAGTTTCATGATGGCTTGGGTCTTTGCAAAGGAACAACTAAAATCCTTTTTTGTAAGTTTTTCAAAGCAAATTAATCATGAGAGATATGGACTACTTAATTTACTGATTTATCAGTTAAAAGAGAGATTGGGAAATTAACCTTAAATCCTGAGAAAATGTCATTAGTGAATGCATTAAAATTGAGAATAAATATCATTCAAGATGAAATATATGAAGGGATAATAGTGTTATGGGCAAAAATGGAAATGATATATTAATAGCAGACGTGACAGATTCCGAAGTATTTGCAGCCCTTCGTGCAATGAAAAATGGGAAAATTCCTGGAATAGACGGCCTCGCAGTAGAATTTTATAAGAATAATTTGAGAAATATCAAGCAAGTTTTTTTAATCCTAATGAAATTTTTTGTTTAAAAGTAAGAACATTGTCAAAGTATGTAAAGGAATAATTACTCTCACACCGAAAGCATGAAACTTAGATCATATTACTAACAGGAGACCGATAACAATGCAAAAAGTAGATTTTAAAGTCGTGGCTAGAATAATAACTAACTGATTTAAAAAAAAAAATATTAACTATAATAACATCACCTGAACAGTTTAACTTTCTTAAAAAAATAGGTCAATAATAAATTAAAACGTCTTAATAGGGGATATTATGGTTTTCGCATATTAAAATAACAAGGAGGATGCTTTGATAAACTTAGACTGGTCAAAAACGTTTGCTCGTTTAGATCATGAACTCTTATTTGAAAAATTAGAGAAATTTTGGATCGACAGTAGTTTTATTCAGTTGACAAAAATTTTTAATGAAAATTATGAAGTTATTAGGCAGGGAGGTCCATTATCCATGATTTTATTTATTGTTTTTATTCATTGTGTACCAGAAACCTTTCTACAGAATGATGAAATGACAGCCTTCAGAGTTCTACATAAAATTACCAAATCAACTGAATGTGTAATTTTTTTGGTTATGCTAATGATTATGTTATTATTATAACTAATGACGAAGGTGTTATAGAATGGATAAATGTTATCAACGTATATGAAAAAGCATCTGGTGCCATTTTGAATAAAGAAAAGACTTCTATTTTAGGTTTAGAATGTTAGAAAAACAGAACAGTATGGACAATTAATGGCTACCAGTTTCTTCAAGATTCGTGTAAAGTGTTGGGAGTTTACCCTACTAATAACTATTAGTAGAGTGTTGAGTTGAACTTGTCTTCTTTGGAAGATAAGATTACCAAGTTGGTTGGTATTTTTCAAAATAGGAGACAGAAAATATTTAAAAGTCTCTTGTCATAAATTGTAAGATTTTAACAAAAACATTGTGTATATCACATGTTTATCCAATACCAAATTTATGTGCGTAGGAATACAGAGATGTTTGTATAAATACATGTGGAATACCAGTTATGAAACAACTTGAAGGAAAACTATGTTTTCAGATAAGTTAAAAGGGGGAATTGGAATATTTCATATTTTGTGGAAATCAAAAGCCATAATGTCATATATTTTTTTAAAAAATATATAAATAGATGTTTCTGTTATAAAATGTTTGTTTTTTTCTCTAAAATTCGGGTAACTTTTCTAATTAAAACGGAAATTGAATATAATTAATTCACTAATTATAGCACTGCATATTTTAGCATAAATACTGATATTAATAAGAAAGTCTATCGCCTTAAAAATTACCCAAATGTGTCAAATAAAGAAACATTTTGGTTGCTTATGAATTGTAAAGATTACAAACCCAAGATAAAGAGATACTGTATCCCCTTTTCAATTGGACTATGATTTGGAAGCATATAAATAACATGTACATTGATAAGAACAGCAGTAAAATACTTTATAGGTATAGACATGAAATACTGAATACAAATGACAGGATGCACATCATGAATATAGCAAACGAAAACAAATGTCTATTTTGTGGTGATGTAGAACATACGATGCATTTTATCAATTTGTTTCTATCACTGAAGCAAATGATATACTGGTTTAAGACACTTTTGGAAAAGGGTTGTAAGATCAAGACAAAGAGTTTGCTTAAGATTTTGAAATAAGGATTAAAACACTGCAATGGTTCTGCCTCCGGATTTTCCAGGAAGAGTGTGGTATAGACGACCCATAGGACTGTTAGCGGATGAGCTAAATACAGTTATATTCTTAAGAAATAGAATATAAAAAAACAAAATTTTTTATAAGAAATTCTTTCACAACAAAATTAATTAATATATTTACAAAAGAGTAAATATCTGATAATAATTTAAATATGCAACATTTGTATTATAAGTTAAGAACATTTGTGCAAGAAAATTTAATGTATATTATATAATTTTTATTATTTGAATTAATTTATCATTTTGTAAAACAATGTAAGATCTCATGTATATTTTAGTATGGATTGATTACGTACATGATATATGTAATAAATTTATAAAATGTACTTGTCTTTTTATAATAAAAGATAAAAATAATTCGCGTCCCGTACAGGACAAATGGAATCCACATTGAACAAATACCACTATATAATATGGGTATGATGGTATGCACCCCCCCCACCTCCATTCTCTCTCTCTCTCTCTCTCTCTCTCTCTCTCTCTCTCTCTCTCTCTCTCTCCTCTCCTCTCTCTCTCTCTCTCTCTCTCTCTCTCTCTCTGTATGAGAAATCTTCCTTGATGTCAGAATCTCGCCTGACATGTAATACCTATCCTGCCTTATGCAGTCTAGCGGCCACCCTCATCACATGTATAAATTAATGTCTTTCACTGACCCTAATTTCTCCAGCATTGTTGCTACTCTTTCCCCAAAGACTAGAAATCGAAAGAGAAAGGGTTAAACCAATTAGACCTTATGCTAGTTACAAGATTGAAGTTCATGTTAAACCACAACATGACGATACGGTATTATTATTATTATTATTATTATTATTATTATTATTATTATTATTATTATTATTATTATTATTATTATTTTTAACTAAATTACAACCCTACTTGGAAAAGCCGGATGATATAAGCCGGAGGGCTCCAACAGGGAAAAATAGCCCAGTTATGAAAGGAAATAGGGGAATAAAAAAAAACGGACAAAATTTAAAAGACCGTCAGAATACATTGTTCAAAGAAGACTTAAAACATCATTTTGTCCTTTATTGGCCAGACAGTTCAACATTGGATCCATGGAATAGTCTAGCTTATTCTTTCCACATTTTCCTCTGTCCTCATATGCATAAAAAAATTGAGATTACCAGTCAATTGTTCATCCCTTGAGTTTTTAACTATTATACTGTAAGAGTTCAGTTACTACCTTACTCTTGGTTAGGGTAGATTCTTTAGCTACGTTAAGCAGCTCATCTAGAAACACACAAGAAAATCAACCCATTGTTCTCTAATATTTTTCAGTGTCATAGCCTCTGTACAGTTCTCCTGGGGTAGAGTACTCTTGCTTGAGGGCATCCTCAGACACACTATTATGGCTTTATTAACTTTCTCTTATTTTTTTCAAAGTTTTTGTAGTTTTCTTATGATATATTCTAATTGTTCATTATTCTTCATTTAGTTTATAATATCCTTTTTGGGCTCAGGCCATGTCGTCCTGATGGAAGTTCCTTCAATAGTAGCTTCCTAGGTTATATTTGACTACAGTGATATATCCCAGAGAATTTACCAAAGGTATCCAGAATTCTAACTCCTGGAGCGAATATCCCTTAAATTTGGATATCGCGTAATCAGAGGACGTATTCTTGACACGTCTCATAGCTATCTACACCCCTAATAGCGTTTCCGCTTCGAGGGGGAAAAAGTGGCAAGAATATAGGAGAGTCCTTGAAGAGACAACGCTCTCGATACTCCTACTGTACTGTAAATAGTGCGCTGAATCGCCACCGCGAGGCGCCACCAAGCCCTTCTTTCTCTTGTAGCTTCGTTGACCGGTGTTATCCCGTGTTATGTCTCGCTATTTTGGAGTTATTTGTCGCTATGATGTCTTCACCAGCCTCATCAGCTCCTGGAAAGTTGAGTAATATCTTTGAATTGTGTAAATGTAAGCTCTTACCAGTTTTTCTCTTCGATTGGGATCGTAATTAATGTAACAAGAGCTGTTGCCAACCGGATGGTGTCATGAACACGGTCGTCCTTCCTGTACATCTAGTTAGCCAGAATGACTTTCCTGGCATTATTTGCTTTAATAACTTTAGCTATTTAGTATTTTAGCTAGGGATTTTCATATTATGTCATTGTTATTGTGGATTTGGCTATTTATGTTCAAGCCTCACGAGTGCTAGGCTTCCTAGCCTGGGCACCTATGCACTTCATGCATGATATAACCTTCCTGGTAAAGTTTTATTGAAGCTCAGGCAATATTTTATACAATTAAGATATTACTGCATAAATTTTCCTCTTCCAAGATAGTATACAAGATTCTTTATGCTCCTAGACTTACTAGCCTAGGGGCTTTAGTATACTTTCATACATGTCCCCAATTGCTCTTGTATTGTCTTCTAAGGTGAGTTTGATGCCTCCTATACCTTCTAAGTCGATACCTATCTCTTGGCAAGATTTAAGAGCAATTCCTCTTCACTCTGATAAGCTTTGGCTACCCTCAGTTAGCTTTGCTGTGAACTGAGTTCTGGCAAAGTTTACTGGGGTGTTTTGTTTCTTTCTCTTAACCACTGAGTCGGTTTTTGAGTTAGAACAGGACATCAGAGTAAAGTCTGCGTTAGGCATCTTACTGTCTCGGTGAAATGATTTCCCAAGTCAGGTTAAGTTGTCTATACAGGAGGCTAGGCCTCCCTAGACCATATGTGAAGGTGTTTGTTTTACAATTTCTCCTTCCTCGGTCTAGCAGACAGTCCTGCGCTAGTGATCTTAGGCCGAAGAAATGATTTCTTCATTGTCTTAGATACATGGTAAGAGATTCTGTTCTCTTGCGAGATTGTGTCTTATGGCCGCTTTCTCACTTGACTAACCCAACCGGGGGAATTGATTTCCCCTACTTGAGGTTGCCTTATGAGATCAGAATTCTTTAAGTTGGGTAAAGCCTTTGGGTATTACCTTACTTAAAGGATTTTTCCCCTTCCCCGCTGTTTCTTTTGTGTTGGATGACCCATCACCCTCCCTGGTGGTCTTTCTATATTTGACCCTAAGGGTAATCTATAGAACTGGCCTGAGTTTCCCTGTCTGCTGCCAGCCGGGCCGGCTGCCGGCAGGTACCTTCATAATCATTAGAGTGTTCTTCAGTCCTCGCTTGGACTGCCTTTCATAGCCCATATGGATGGGATATGGTTGGGTGGAAGCCCAAATATAATTCCCCCTTCCACTTGAACCCTCATTCGGGATGTATGCCGGCAAGGCTGAGCCTTTGCCTTCCTCCATCCTCTCTCTTTTTCTCTACCTTTCCTTATACTGGGCCGGCCGGCGGCAGCTTGTAGCTGTCGGCGGCCATGTTGGTTGTCTGTCGGCCGGCAGTTACTCTGCCGCCACTTGCCGGGGGTGTCGCTGAGCAATAACCCAACGACATTAAACATAATATGACTAGTGGCCAGTAACTAAGTTGTCAGCCGGCAGTCGGCCACACAAGGTATAGATCTGAAGACCGTAACTGCCTTCAATAGCCCAGAATAGGCCGGCATATGTCGGCAAGGCCGGCATATGCTGGCAGGCCCAGCATATGTTGGCAGGCCCGGCATGTGCCGGCAGGCCCGACAAATGCCGGCAGGCCCGGCAAAAGCCGGCAGGCCCGGCAAAAGCCGGCAGGCCCGGCAAAAGCCGGCAGGCCCGGCAAAAGCCGGCAGGCCCGGCAAAAGCCGGCAGGCCCGGCAGGTCTGGCGGCATACCTCTGCCAGTCAGTGCTGTAGCCCAAAAAAGTTTTTTCCAACCTACAAGGTGCTCCATGGGCAGCCTATTGTAAGACCATTATATATAAGAGAATGATCCACTCTACCACTTAATGGTTATCAACCATTAATTTACCCCCAATATTGAACATGGGACATTGTGTTAAGAAGACACTTTATATCAAAGGATATTAAATTCCCATACAAAATTCATTAAGAATTTATTGTTCAATATTGGAGGAGGTCATAGCAATGGGCTGGACAGGAAGCACAAGTAGTTGTCTTTCCTATTTTCTAGCTTACTCTATCCAAGCTAATATTAAAAAAGAAAAAAATATGTATGCTGAAATCTGAGAAATTCACCGAATACTTATATGGTTTCTTTTTTTTACAGGAGGAGCATCGCGAGTGTGGGAACAGTTTTTGCAGGGTCCGTAGCAAGAACTTCTACGGCCTTGACGTGTGCAGGGCCCATGCTCGCTGGCAGTTACCCAGGGGGCTCTCAAATACTGGGACACACAGTTATGTACCATTTGTGACAAACTGGTAAAAGAGGCTTTGGATGATCAAAAGTCTACTGAGTCAAGGGATGCAGCAAGGGACACGCTGCAAAAATGGGTCAGTGGTTTTCAGAAGAACACCTTTGGCCCATACCTTCCAAATGAGAGGATGAGGAACTGTCTTTTCCCTAGGTATCTGCAGATGCAATCATTCTCCAAGCTCAACCCGAGATTCCCCCGGTAAAGATTCCGATGGAGTCTGGTGTTTCGGACGCCTTGAAGGGCATCCATTTAGATGACAACATGTCGGTTGTCTCAGAGGAGACTGAGAAAAATCTCCTACTGGAAGAGCTGGAGCAGGAGGATGACGTACCTCCTAAGGCTGAAGTCGATAAGACCGAAACGATTTCGGTATCTTCAGCCACGGTGACTGAGCCGGTGCCTTCGACTTCATCTACTGCACCCCAGCTACATTCCATCACGAGTACGTTGCACTCGCTGCTGTCCATGGTGCAGGACATTCAGAAGAAATCGTCCGAGAAAGAAGCTTCTCTTCGGACGGAAATGCATCATCTGGTTGCAACACGTTTAGCCCCGAAGAAGCTAAACGTCAAGAATCTCCCCGCTTTTTTTTACGTTAACCCTTGGAGATATGCAGAGCATATGCCAATGTCCGGGGGGAAGATCTTCCTTTCGTAGAAACTGGGCACTGTCCCAGTAGAGGAAATTGAGTTTTGGCCCAACAAAGGGGCCTACCCAGACTGCTATGTCCGTCTAAGGACGGAACCTGTATCCAAGGAGGAAACAGAGCCAAAGGCTCAGGCCTTATATACAACCACCTTGAAAGAGAGGGCCTTTACTAGTTCCAAGGTGCCGGCTCTCAGCAAAAAGCACCAGTCATTTATTGCTGACCCCAAACATGCCTTGCCCTTTATGGACAAAGGGTTTAAGGCAGCTTAAAAGGCAGTTGAAGCCGGGAAACCTTGCCCTACACTGGAGGAGTGTAGACCCTTTTCCCTTGCTTTTCCATCAGATGATAAAGACTGGAAGGATGTTCATAACACCTTCACAGTTGGGAAGCTGGAGGCAGATATTGCTGGACGTCAGTTCGGCGAAAACCTCCCAAAGCGGTCAGAGTCTCTCCTGCGCAGGGAATAAGAGACTGAAGAACGTCTTGCTGCTTCCATGTCTCTGCAGACTGGCTTAGAGACTATGGCAAGCATCCTGGACACCCCAGATATGTACATGGTCTTCGCCAAATCACATTTGGCGACAGTCACCAAGGACTTATACAACTTTATCAAAGCCCGAAGGACTTGTAAAGAGTTCGTGTTCGCCTCGGCTGCGGTGAGACACGAACCAAGGAACCTGATAGCCTCCAATATCTGGGGAAAAGATCTCTTCCCAAGTGAAGTTGTCAAAGAGGTCGTGGACAAAGCTGCTACGGAGAACAGGAATCTCCTCTCCAAGTGGGGCTTGTCCTCAAAAAGAAAATCTTCCGCTGACGAGGGTCCCCAGCCGAAGAATAAATCAAAACGACCAAGAGTGCCCTCTTGGCCTAGAAAACAGCAACAGATACCCGTGGCAATGGTTTCCCAGACGGTGGCACATCAAACCACCACCTTCCAACTTGTGCCCCAAACACTGGCGACCCAATTGCCAGTGTTCACACCAGTCTTTGAAAGCCAATCAACGACTTTTAGGCCAAAGTCTCAAGGTTCCTTTCGAGGGTCCTCTAGACGCCCCTTCAGAGGTAGGGGTAACAAAGGTGGACGTGGCCAAGGAGGCAAGTCCTCCAACCAGAACTCCAAGTGAGATGCTACCGGTAGGAGGGAGACTCCTCCTCTTCTGGGATCGTTGGACCTTCGATCCCTGAGCCCACAGCCTAATCAAGAACGGACTAGGGTGGAGTAGGAGCTCAACTCCACCAAACTTTCCTCAATTATTCCAGCACTCAACCCCCATTCTGGAAGAATATGTTCATGAACACCTGAACAAAAGACTTATACGGAAGGCAAAGTCCATCAGATTCCAAGGAAGGCGATTTGGTGTTCTGAAGAAGGATTCGCAAAAGCTCAGAGTCATTCTGGATTTATCACCACTCAACAAGTTCAAAGTGAACCACAAATTCAGAATGCTGACGCTTCAACACATAAGGACCCTTTTGCCCAAACAGGCATA
>NC_090729.1:38202968-38207968 GCF_036898095.1 Palaemon carinicauda
CGCTGACGGTCATTAAATGCCTTTACTAACTTCTTCCTTTTTTCTCTCCTATGTCGTAAAGGAAACTAGAATTTGGGAGAGTCTAATCTGTCTAATGATTATCTCTTGACTCTCTCCTGATCTGCACTCACTAGGGAAACAGGAGATCATATCTGATAGAGTCTTTCATGAAAAGAATTCATATGAAATTCTCGACCGCTGGAGGACACAGCCGCAAAGCCAATAATAGATATCTGTAGAGTTTAATAGAATTTTTTTGTATTGATAATTTTGTCAAACAAAATAAAAGCTGCATTTGAATTTATTTTAGATGAGTCATAAAGGCTATAATACTTACCTATTCTCAAAGCAAGGGTTGGAAACAAATATCCATAGTCGATTGTTAATTTTAAATATAATGACATTTACTCGTCCACCAATATACTATTATATGTTTAAAACATTTATTCTTATGCAAGAAATATATGCAGCTTTCTTTTTTCTGTCAGCGTTTTATTTAAATACTTTTATATTGAGGGAAACTGAATTAAAATATGAGTCTCTAGGTTCAACTTGATCAGAAATAAAACATGATAAGGCTATTTCTCTTATTCTTTATTATATATTTTATAAACCACACTAATATTGCTTGCCATAATAAGTCACAGTCAACATAAAACATGTAACCTGAAACCTTTATTTTATAAAGAAAATTAATTGAACTATCTCTTTGTTAAATAAAGACTCGTAGAAATTGATACCTAAATAAATACTATTAGGTAAAGAACAAAAACGTCACTCGCGTGCTTTTATTAATGAAAATCAGAAGTCAGTTTCAATGAATAAACCACAGAGACTATTCAGTTATATTTTCTTTGAATAACATTATTCTATCATAAAAAATATTTTGTAGAATATATTTTGAAATATCATGCGTGTGGCTGTAAGCTGCGTTATGGCTCTCAACTCCGAAAATTATATCCTAGGTATATCAAATAATGCCAATTGCCAATGAATTTAGGACAGGATATTTGATGTGATGTAACTTTATGTATTATTTGTATGTCAGTTATTTTATCTTATTTTTTTATCTTTCTTTAATGGCTGGATTTTTTGGTGATTATAAATATATTCATAAATTATATGCGAAATGACGTTCAAATAGGAAATTGAAAGTGACTTCCACGGTGTACTTACAAACAAACATTTTGTAATAAATGAAGATAACCCTTATTCCAATGTCTTACTATCCGTGTACACAGGTCATACTGGCATCAGGTGTAAAAATACGTGTTTGTGTATGCTGTGAGCGAAGTTGTTCTTTGACTCTGTAAAATAAAAGTTCAAGATGCCTAGATATACAAGGACTAACATAGCAGACACTGTTGCTGCATGAGATGAGAATGAAGGAGCAGTGGGATACAACGTTCCCAATAAAGAATAGTCAGGGAATTAAAAAGCAAGAGTTGGAAAATAAGTTAGATAACTTACAACAGTTAATAAACAGATTGTTGCTGGAACGAGGAGAGGAGCGGCACGCAACCACAGCATATCCGACGAACATAAACAAAGTCCAAACGCACAGAAGTGAAAGTACACATGCATAGCCGAGAGACGATAAGCAAATAGTAGTTCAAAAGTTACAAGAACTACAGGGAAATGTTAGGCCTTTTGATGATCAGCAGTCTAACGAAGGGTTTTAATTGATTGAAGTGTTTTTGAGAGACTTTGAAGTAGCCACATATGGGTGGTTGGAAAGAGAAGAAGCTATTCAAGCAATTAGATTGCTGCAAGAGACTCCTGCAATGGAGGTAATGTGTTGGCCAGAAGACAGTTTAAGAAGTTATAGTGAAATAAAACGACGTTTAATTGAGAAATATGCCTTACCTGATGTGAGAAAGGGAGACATAAAAGAAAATCACAAACCCAAAATAGGGGAAGGTGAATCCGTTCTTAGTTTTGTAACTCACATTTTTCGCGATTGCAATTCGTTTGCTACCCACAGTGCCAATCTCCCAGATGGTGATTAAAAACCAATTGCCCGTAAATATATTCGCAGATTAGATAACCCGTATCTATTTGGTTATATGTTCAATGGCAATAGCTTGTTAGTAGACATAGTGAGTGTGATACAAAATACTTTAGAAAGTCTGCCAGAATAAAAAATTACTGGGAATAACTGGCTGGATTCTGAGTTGACAGCCATGAGAGGCACTTGACCCCAGAAGAAAGGTAAGGGGAATGCAATCAGCAAATTAGATGTTGGCAGTAGGCGGGAGAGGGGCACCAACAAGTGGAGTGCCCCACCATAGGATCCCCCACTGTTACACTTTCCAGGCCTACGGTCATCTATCTTGAGAGTGCTCAGCAATAAACGGCTATAGCGGGCGGGCTGTGGCACACATACACCTCCCACGCCCAACATCTGAGGAAAAGGAAACAAAGGAAGGGGGAGACGAGGGAGTTCAATGCCTCCCGCATGACATCACAAGCAGTTGCTGAGGACATGAAAAAAGCAGGCACTGGTACCTCCATCGGTACCCCTGACCTCACCCCTGCAGCACTAGGGAGCAGAGGTTTTGCAGCTGAGGTCATTGGCCCGTTCCCCATATCTCGTAATGGCTGTCTAGGAATATTAGCAGTTAGAATTGACCTGCCAGATAAATTTATTGGAGCGCTGATCGATACAGAAGCCGGCATTCCACTGATTGAAAAAAGATTCTCCTCAAACCCACCATGGTCAGCGGCATCCAACGTCCTCGACACGCCAGGAGGAAATATACTACATATAAACCATACAACAATCGTCAACTTTAAGGTGGGGTCTGTGAAGTTTACACATGAATTTTTTGTCTTGCCTACCTTTGGAATTTCAGGAATCAAGGCTATTTTAGGAATTGATTTCATCTCTAATAATCAAATAAGTAATTTTGGAGGAAAGGATCCGATAACATTAAAAGCAGGAGGTATATTTGGCCCATAGAAAGTCATGAGAGAGTAAGTGTTTGTGCAACCTCTGAGAGACATTCAAGTATGGTGACAACTGTACCTGAGAGAGAAGTGTTGTCTCCCCAGACAGTTACGAGCATATCAGTTGCCGTCTTGCAGAAGGAACCAAGGTCGTTGTTACACCCATTGACAATTGGGCCCATATGATATTAGAGGGCTTAACAAAAATAAAAGAGAACAGAGCTGATATAACGATAGTTAATTTGTCAAATAAAAGTGTTGTGTTAGGAATAGATTTTGTGTGTGAATTAGAGTTATATGAAATTACTTATAGTGGGATGTTGGGAGACATAACTCCTGCCGGCACAGATGAACGCACTCAGAATTTGATTATGCAAGCACGAAAACTATGTCCGTCAGAATATCAACCTGTAGTTAGTGACATTGTCAGTCATTATTCTGATGTAATTGGATTGGAGATGAGCTACCCGGGAGAATTGATTGATCTCCTTTTAGCATTGAAACTGGGCAGACAGAGCCGATCATGTCAAGACCTTATAGGGTACCCATTCATTTCCAAGGAGAGATAGAAATGGAATTAATAAATTAAGGGAACAAAGGAGAGTGAATCCACCTGGGCTTCTCCAATTTTAGCTGTTAAGAAAAAGGATGGCTCGGTAAGATTGTGAGTTGATTCTAGGAAGTTGAATGCAGTCACTAAGGATAATGCATTTCCATTGCCCTCGATCAAAGAATTACTTGTAAAAGTACGGGGTAGTAAATATTTTACAACTGTTGATTTAAAATCTTTATACTATCAAATACCCTTTCAGGAAGACAGTAAATGTAAACCGGCATTTATAGCTAACGATCATTTATTTCAGTTTAAATTTCTACCTTTTGGTTTTAAAAATGCTCCAAGTCATTTTTCTAGAGTAATGATGGCGGTTTTGTCTCCCTTAAATGTTTATTCAAACGATATCATAATTACAGGGAAAACGGCCGAAGAACATACTAATGATATTCCTAAAGTTTTAGAATCATTGCGACGTAATGGTATGAAAATAAATTTGTCGAAGTACAAAGGTTTCTGTAAACAGGTTGACTTTTTAGGTCACATAATAGCCCCAAAAGGTATCCAATCCTGCCCCAGTAAAATAGAGGCTATTAGAGATTTCTCTAGGCCATATAACTCTAAGGAATTTTCTGGATTCTTTGGGCTTGCAGTGTATTTCCGTAAATTCATAAGAGGTTCTGTAGAGATAGCCAGAGACTTAGATGCTTTAAAGAAACAAAAGTAATAAATTTGGGAGGGGAATAAGAAAGGGCCTTTAACCATATTAAAGCTGCCTTAACTAGCAATGAATTACTCTCATATCCTAGATTTGATCGCCCGTTTTTAGTGACAACGGATGCGAGTAGCGTAGCTATTGGTGGCAAAATTTTTCAACAAGATGATAAAGGCAGAGAGTGACCCATTTGTTTTGCTTCCCAGGCATTAAAAGGGGCAGAAAAGAAATATAGTATATTCCATCCAGATGCTTTGGCTATTCTTTGGGTTCTAGAGAGGCATCTGTTCTTTTTATCAGGTCAGTAGATTGAGTTGTAAAGTGATCATCGCCTTTACGTGATTTGTATCATAAAAATTATTTGACCTCTCGACAAGCGAGATGGATTGAGAGATTGTTAGAGTTTAATATAAAGGGTTTTCACCAAATAGTAGCTGAAGCTAACATGGTAGATGATGTTCTCTCTAGAGGTGCAGTAATATGAGTAACAACTAGGCCATAAAAGAGGAACGAAGAACGCAACCAAAATATTAAAGACCCTGATCCAAATAGAGAATATAGAGAATGAGATATGAATTCTCCCTTTGAGCAGTCAGAAAACAGCAGAGTGAGAGGAGAAAAAGAGAGAGGAGACTCAAGAGAGAGGGAGACAGAGAGAGAGATATGAGTGGCGAAGAAGAATATATGTGGGTGAACAAGGACATAATGAGGGGTGTCCAGAATGAATGCCCTGATGATGCAGGTTTGATTGACTTGGGAGGTTGGGACATAAAAGAAGTCCAA
>NC_090729.1:38212968-38215468 GCF_036898095.1 Palaemon carinicauda
CTTCAGCACAGCCGATCATATCCTCAGACGTTGGGTAGCTGACAGGTGCGCGCGAGAGTGCATCAGGAATGCATAAAGACTTGCCAGCACGCCACATTGCAGTAAACTGGTATTGTGACATACGTTCCTTCATTCGCTGGAGCCGTGGATTTTCGATCATGTCCAGCGTGTAGCTGTTGATAATGGGCACTAGTGGACGATGGTCTGTTTGCAGAGTGAAGGATGGCAGTCCTTGGAGGTACAAACGGCACTTTGTGAGAGCCCAAGATACAGCAAGCATCTCCAACTCGATTGTCGCATACCTCGTCTTGGTGTCTGCGAGAAAACGGGATCCACACTGGACTACTCGGAGACGTCCGGAACCATGGTCCTGGAGGAGAGCGTAGCCTATTCCATAGAGACGAGATGCATCAGTCTGGAGAATGGTTGGCAAAGTTGGGTCAAAAGACGCTAGAACTGGAGGGCTTGAAAGTGCTTGCTTCACACGTTTGAAGGCCTGGTCGTGGTCCGGTGTCCAAATAAAAGAGCGCTTAGGGCTCATGAGTGGGCGTAGGGGCTGTGCAGTCAGGGCGATATCTGGAGTGAACTCTGCCAGTTGGTTAACTAACCCCATGAAAGAACGTAAGTCCGTCAAGTTAGAAGGTGTGGGGAAGTCTTGCAGAGCTGTAACTCGTCCTGGATCGGCAGCTATTCCTTCTTCGGAAAGGGTGAATCCACAGAAATTTACTCGGGTCTCCGCTACTACGAACTTATCTCTGTTGAGAGTGATGCCATTTATGCGACAGCGAGCAAGTAATTCATGGATCCTGTGGTAATGTGACAGTAAGTCGTCGTCAAAGATGAGAATGTCATCGACAACCTTGACACATTTCTTCATACCCTGGAGAGCTAGGTTGCCGCGGTAACAGTAGGCGTCGCCGGTGGCAGCGAAGCCCATAGGTCCTCGACAATGCTGGAAGCGTCCATAAGGAGTAATAAAAGTGGTGAGATGACGGTCCTCCTCCGCTAGCTCCATCTGCCAGTAACCGTGTAGAGCGTCCGCAGTGGTGAAGAATTTGGCTGTGGGATCGACGGTACGGACAGCAGCTATGGGTGTGGGCGAAGGGTGGGCTGGTCTGGAGACTTGAGTGTTCAGCTTGGTGAGATCCACTGTGATGCGAATTCCCTTCGCCTTTGGGACGACAACTAGAGGGTGGCACCATTCCGAAGGCTCGTCTCCACAAGGCTTGATGATACCCTGCTGGACCATAGAATCTAGTTCTATCTTGACAGGTTCGCGGAAAGCATAGGGAATCTGCCGTGGGGTGTGAATGGCGAATGGAACAGCGTCCTCTTTAAGGTGAATTTTCATTGGAGGTCCTGCCATCGACCTCAGTGGAGCTGCTTTAAGGTCCTCCTTAGACACAAGCACATCAGGGAAGGTTCTAAGGAAATATTCTCGAGCCTCAGCTGGGGTCGAGTTGGCATGGAGGGGTAGATCCTTACATCGGTTCACGTGGAGGACCTGTAGGATGGGCCGTGGAAAGTCTGGCGGTATGATGGCCAACTCCTTGCAGTGTGCGTAGGACTGGAGTGGCATCTGGATACCTTCATGGACTTGGATCATGGCATGACAGGATCGGTTGGCCAAAGACAGAGTGGCCTTAAGGGTACCTAAAGCTGGTGTCATCTGTGATCCATCTGCTGTGAGTGTCACTGAGGTGGCAGAACGTTGTAGCTCGTCCCTGGTGATTTGAAGCAGTTCCAAGTGCTGTGGACCCATCACTGATACGTCAGCTCCTGTGTCTGGCAGCATCAGAATCTTGGATGTCTCGCCATTGTAGGTGAGGTCGAGGGATACGGGTACCGGTGAAGGGCAAGCTGTTGTGGAAAAGGCCTCAACCTTGCGACAATTTGAAGGCCTGCTGGAGGGGGACGTGGCTTTGGGTGGGCCGCCCTGCTTGGCATTCATCTGCTGTCGGCAGCATCTGTCGTAGTGACCCACTCGGCCACAGTGTCTACACGTGGCCTTGTTGGCAGGACACTTTGAAGTCTTCTTCCAGTGTCCCTTGCCGGCACAGTTTCCACATATGCTGTCAGCAGCTGGACACTTTTCTGTAGAGCCGTGCTTTTTTGTGCAGGAAAGGCATGAAGTGTCTCTGTTAAAGTTTGGGTGGGAAGTAGCACCTTTGCTGCCATGTCCTTTGGTTTTCTTGTAAGTAGAGACAGCACACAATTTAGAAGGAGGGGCACGTATAGCGGTGGTGGCTGTCCTTGTGGCCTCATAGGAGCGACATTCATTGACCATGGTGGCCAATGAAGCTGAGGTGTCCAGGGCAATAAGTTTTTGTGTGAGCTCCTCGTCTCTGACTCCCATGATGATGATCATCTTAAGCTGAGTTTCCTCAGAAACTGCACACTGGCCAGGACAGACGTCGATTTCCTCTGCTACGTGCTTCAGTCTGACGTAGAACTCACTGAAGCTTTCCCCTTCCCTCTGTTTGCAGGAAAGCAGGTCCCT
>NC_090729.1:38220468-38222968 GCF_036898095.1 Palaemon carinicauda
ATTCCACAAACAAAAATGAGCATTTAACCTATACCAAAATAACTGTTTACTTTGCCTTTTTTAGGTAAGATATCAACATGAATATTGGTATGGGCAAAGCAAATACCAGTCCTAAAGACCAGAAAAAATTTAATTTAGATATGTGAAGTATTCTACGAGTAATTTACGGAGCCACACAAAATCGTCCTACCGCGGATATCGAGAAATGTTATCTGTGACTTTTCCATGGTAAGCATCAATAAGAAAATTGGGATGAATCCAGTTCATACAACACCCATACAGCACCCATCAAACCCAATGAAAGTCATTTGGATGTCTGCAAAATTTAGTTGTAGTTGCCTGCTCCTCACTGATTTTTTTGCTAAAAATCGCCACTTCAGAACAAAAGTGACAGCCAAGGCATGACTGTAGCAGGTATGAACATGATTATTGGCAGGAACAAAACTTATATGCATATGTTATAAATCCCTTCAAATTACATTTGAAAATATTTGTTGATATAGGAGTTATTTACCCTGCCACAGAAAATATCAGTTACTCCACCCCTCTTACAGTGCAATTACAATGAAAAGGAATGACTGGGTTATACGTTGAGTGAGATTCGTTCGCTAAAAATTTGGCTTTTCGTATGAGGCCACTCTCTTCATTTTCGACAATAATAGTCATAAGAGAAATAATATATGTATATATATATATATATATATATATATATATATATATATATATATATATATATATATATATATATATATATATATATATATATATATATATATATATATATATATATATATATATATATATATATATATATATATATATATATATATATATATATATATATATATATATATATACATATATATATATATATATATATATATATATATATACATATATATATATATATAATATATATATATATATATATATATATATATATATATATATATATATATATATGTGTGTGTATATATATCTACTATCTATCTATCTATCTATGTATCGAGAGAGAGAGAGAGAGAGAGAGAGAGAGAGAGAGAGAGAGAGAGAGAGAGAGAGAGAGAGAGAGAGAGAGAGAGAGAGAGAGAGGTCAAATTAGATTTTACCCCCTCCTAGGAAAATCCTAACTTTTAATCTCGAGATTATCCAATTTTCTTCCTACCATTTCCCGTTTCCAAGAGAAACCAAACTCACGTCCTTCATCCGCAACTCTTTACTTTGGATGGAAAGTATTAAGAAAAAATAAACAGATTTGCGCCATAATCATTGATCACCATTTTAGGAAGCCAGCAGATTAACATATGGACCTTTCATTAACACTTTTCCACAAGGGCAGAATTCCTTATGCCCTCCATCTGGTCGAGATAATCCACCTCCACCCCCCCCCCCCCCCAAAAAAAAAGAGAAAAAATTCCTGTGAGAGGAAGAAATATTTCCTGAGAGTAATAATATGAGATGGCCAGAGTGAATATGAAGCTGGGGAGAGATAAATTCCGGGATAAGAAAGAAAAGTAGAGGGCAGCTCTTTCACATTTATAACGGATACTCAGGTTCTGTATTATATTATTTCATATTTTATCCTTCTCTCGTGAAAAATCTTATACTTAAACTACAAAGGGCTATTTGAACAGCGATAACAGGGATTGGTATTCAAAATAAGGATGAGGAATTTAACGGAAGGCAAGTTTTTGCTTTTTAACTGGAATAAGAGCCAACTGCTGAGGACATTACGAGAAAATTATAAAAAAAGATAAAACAGATTGATAAAATAGTCTTCACAGACTAAACACGTCTTGTAAGACAATCCCGATAAACAGACAGACAACAAATGTTTATTAAATATTAATTTACAATAAATATTCTCGCCGTGTGTTCGAATTGAGTTGTGTCTACTTAGAAAAACATTATCAATAAAACGATTTTTTCTAGGTTTTGCTAATGTCCCTAACATATTCAAACGCAATCTTTTAGGTTTGTTAGTGGTGAACCCATACAAGCAGCAAAATAAACTAATTGTAATAAACATCTGATTCGGGATTTAGCAACCTAGTGTATGCATTCAGGAGATATGGATTAATGCCATGAGAGTGGAATCATCAGCATAGGATACATATTTGGTTTGGATATCAAACCATTTGGCATGATATGAAGTATAAAAATTGATGACCATTTCAAATAAAAGGATTATGTTCTTTCTCCTCTTTACTAAATCTTTCCTCACATTTTATCTCTTGAAATATAATCTCGAAGAGTTTATCCAGGAAAATCGTTATTACCATTCATTTGAACTTCAGAGAATAAATAACGTTGTAAATATGTTTTTAGTCCCCCAAATATCATATTTGCAAAGCCTTATAAAAGTTTCTTCCCAGTATATTTACATAATTATTTTAATTAAGTCTATGATAGCAATCGAATGATATCTTATCTCTGATAATACTCCCGTAAAGTTAATAATGATTTGATGATAAAAGTTACGTAATAAGATTAGCATAGC
>NC_090729.1:38227748-38237748 GCF_036898095.1 Palaemon carinicauda
AAGAACCGGATTTGATTGTGCTTTTGTATTTCGATTGACGATGATGATGATGCTGATGAGGATAACGCGCACAACCCAAACCAACTAAAACATATGCGTACTAATATTTAACAGTGATAAGGTTGCTGCAGAGTTGTGGTTTTGGGCTTTTAATGACTGTTGGCCCTTGTGTGGACAAAGTGGTCCACACATAAACAAATATTGGTTTTGGGTGTGTTAATTTTAAGTTGTTAGGGTTTTTTCATTTGAATGGTGTTACGGTTTATATTTAATATTGTTTATGATTCGTGATAAGTGTTTTTTTTGGATTATGATTGCGTTTACTTTTAAGAATATAGTGTTAAGGTTATGTTTTGTTTTCATTTTCCTTCTGTCCAAGAGTCCAGTTTGAAGTAGAATCAGGGGAAAGTTTGTATTGTGGGATATTGAGAAAGTAGGAGTGATCAAGGGTGTGGGGGGGGGTTGTGTTTGTTTACATCCCGCCACATAAATTTGGCGCCCGAACAGGGACTTGAACCCTGGACCCTTAGGTGGGATTGAAACTGGACTGTTGGACAAGGGTAAATAGGAATTAGATTCAAGATATTAATGGTATCGAAATGGAAGAACTGGAAGAACAGTTGTATATTTTAAAGGAGGAATTGCGGTTGTCTAATGAGCGAGAGGAGAGGTTGTTGTTGGAGAATGCGAGGTTAAGTAGTGAGAATGAGGAGATGCAAAGGAAACTTAGGGAACTTCAGGGAACTGTAGAGAGAGTGGAAGAGGGTGTTGAGACGAGGATGCGAGAAAATGAGAAACGAATGGAAGCTATGATGGGGCAAGTAATGGGGATGATGAAAACTGTCATAGGTGAAGGTGCAGTCGGAGGAGTGGCTTCTGCTTCTGGTAACGGGTTGATTGTGGAAGAGGATAGGGTAAGTGATAATGGGGAAGGTAGTGATAGTGATATTGAAAGTAAAGGGCCTAGACATAGTAAGATTGGAACGAAGGGTGATAGGAAGAAGGAGAAGAAAGGTAAAGATAATGTGAAGAAAGAAAAGAAGAAAGGTCAGGGTGTGAGTGAGGATGATCATGATTGGGTGAAGGTGGTAAGTAAGAAAAAGGTTAAGAAGGGAATAGTTAAAGATAGGACTTTGAGTGTAGAATTAGATTCATTGTATTCAAATGAAGAAGAAGGCAACAAGAAGGGAGTAGACAGTGAAGATAGTAGTGAGAATGAAGTAGAGGAAGTTTGTAAGACAGTGTTTATGAGAGAGGTACCTAGGTGTGAAAGGTTTAATGAACATAGCAGTAGGGATGTATATGACTTCTTTAGGGAATATGAAAAGTTTTGTCAGACTAAGTATGGGGATAGTAAGAGAGTTTGGGCTAGGGAGTTGGGAGAATTTTTGTCAGGATATTTGTTGACGATGTATGGGGTGATAATGAGTGTAGGAGAGGTTGAGTATGAAAGTGTAAAGAATAGGATAATTGAACAGGTAAAACGTATGGAAGGTAGTGTTAGGTATAAGCGAAAAAATGATTTTGATGAAGGACGAATGAAGGTGGGTGAAGCAATCTCGATGTATGTATGTCGGTTAGAAACATTGGCTAGAAAGAAGTATGGGGACGAAGGAATAAATGAAAATAAGGAACTAATGAAGAAGTTTTTGGGTACAGTACCAGAGAGTGTGTGTGAGTTTATTAATTTGAAACGGAAGGAGAAAATGAGGTGGACTAGAGAGAGATTGACTTGGGATGATATTTTAGAGATAGTTGAGGATTACGAGTTGGATAGGTGTATGAAAGAAAGTAAATCTGTGAGTGTAAGAACTGGAATGGAGGAAAGTGTGCCAGAATTTGGTAGTTTTAGAGATGCTGTTATGAGAGGGCCAATGAGGGTAGCTGATAGTGTAGTAGATAGAAGTGTTAGGGTGAGTAATGTAGGAATACCTATGCCGAGAAATGACGGGTTTAGACAGGGAAATCAAGTTTGGAGAGATAGAAGTGCTAGTACGCAGCAAGTTAGGTTAGGTAGTGGTATCCGTGAAGAGAGGTGTTATAGGTGTGGGAAGGTAGGACATAAAAAGAACGAGTGTAGAAGGGCATTAGGAGCATGTTTCGGGTGTGGAGAGACAGGGTATCGTATTAGCGACTGTAAGAAAGAGAAAGTGGTTAAGTGTTATCGGTGTGGTATGACTGGACACATAGCGAGTGGATGCCGTAATAATCGTATGAATGTAATTTGTGGTAATTGTGGTAAGGATGGTCATTATGCTAGAATGTGCAAGGAGCCACGGGGTAAGTGTACTGAATGTGGTGCAGATGGGCATGTAGCTAGGGTTTGTAGAAAGAAGGGATCAAGTCAGCCAGGATGTTCGGGAAACTAATTAATCAGAGGGTTCAGCTGGGTGAGTCCTCGTGTGTGTGGGGAGTGAATGTGATGCATGTTCGTGAGGGTTTATTGCATGAAGATGTGATGGGAGAAAGAGCACATGATTGCATGAGTGTGAAAATGATTTTTAATGGTGTAGAGTTGGTTGGTTTGATTGATACTGGTTGTGGTGTCAATTTAATGTTTAGAAATGCATATGATAAAGTAAAAGAGGTTTGTGAATTTAAGGGATGTAAGGGTGAAGTAAAAGGTATTGGTAATTTGCGTATGCCTGTGCAAGGGAAGTTGCGGGAAAATGTTATGATTGGGGGGCTGATGATGGAGGATAATGATTTTTACGTGGTTGAGGGAGCGAATGAGAAATATGACGTACTGCTTGGGTATAAATTTTTGAAAAAATGTGGTATGATTGTACATCCAAGTGTGAATATGATTGAAATAAAGGTTAAAGGTAATATTTGTGGGGAATTTTATTTAAAGGAAGACGGCAGAGTGAGTACGAAGGTGTGGAAGGGAGTGCCATTGGTAGCAAAGGAAAGTGTAAAGTTATCGGGTAAGAAAGGTGAGGTTATTAGTGTAAAAGTTGCATGGCCGAGCAGTCTGGGAATTTCAAATAGTGACGAGGATGAATATGTAGTGGAAGGTATGGAAGCAGGTAATTTGGTGAAAACGAGTGCGTATATATATGATGGTGTTATGAATATGCAGGAACCCCAGGTGTATGTAAGGTTGTTGCCGAGTGTTAGGAGGAAGAGAGTACGTGGAATACGTGAGGGCGATTGCATGGGATGTATGTATACACTGATCAATGTAGAGGATGGAAGATATGTTAAGGCGAGACAGGTAATGGCTGGTAAGGTAAAGAACGATGACGATTGGGATTACGATACATTGAAAGGAAGAATTAAGTTAGATGAGAGTATAAGTGAGGTCGAAAGGGAACGATTGTTTAAGATGTTATGGGATAAGCGGAGAGTTATGAGTCTCGGTGACGATGATTGTGGGGGGTCAGACCTGCCAGAATTTAAAATAGTTCTCAGTGATGATACCCCCATATATCAGCGTCCCAGGCATTATTCTCCGCCTATTGCCAAGGAGATAGAGGAGCAGTGTCAGGAATTAGAGCGTATGGGTGTAATAGAAAGGAGTGAGAGTGCCTGGAATAGCCCTATTGTCCCTGTACGAAAGCCTGATGGAAGTTTACGTATGTGTATTGATTATAGGAAGGTGAATGAGGTGACTGTTAAAGAACGTTTTCCAATGAATGTGGTGTCTGATTGTGTTTATAGGATGCATGGAATGAAAGTTTTTACTAAATTAGATTTGGTGAGGGGCTATTACCAGATGCCTCTGGCAGAGGGGAGCAGGCCCATTACTGCATTTTCAAGTACGAATTGTCACTTTCAATTTAAAAGGTTGAATTTTGGTCTTGCTAATGCGCCTGCTGCCTTCCAAAGAGCGATGAATGTTGTATTGGCTGGTTTCGATCGACAGAAGGTGACTGTTTTTATAGATGATATTCTGATTGCGAGCGAGACTGTTGAGGAACATATGCGGTTGCTTGAGGCAGTGTTGATGCGGTTAATTGAAGTTGGTGTGAAAATTAAGCTTGAGAAGTGTACATGGTTGTCCAGGGAGGTGGAATTTCTTGGGCATGTAGTGGGTGAATCTGGTATAAGGAAGAGTGACAAGTTTGTGAATAAGGTGCGAGAATTTCCACGTCCCCGGACTGTGCGTGAGTTGCGAGGTTTTCTTGGTTTGGTTGAGTTTGGGCGCAAGTTTGTTAGAGATTGTTCAGGTATAGGGAAGCCTTTGAATGAATGGACGGGTAAAAGGAATAGTACAAAATTAAAATGGGATGATCGGATGATAGAAGCGTTTGAAAGGTTGAAGGAAGAGGCCGCGAAAGACGTCACTTTGGCATTTCCAGACTACAGTGAAAATGCGAGTATGCTAGAGTTGTATACGGATGCGAGTGGGGTTAGTATGGGTGGTTGTTTGGTTCAAATGCAGAGAGTAAATGGAGAAGAGCAATTGAGAGTAATAGCGTATGTTAGTAAAGCGTTTAATAAAGCTGACCGGAAGTATTCGACGATTGACAGGGAATTGGCTGCAATACGATTTTGTGTGAAAGCATTGAAAGTATTTTTGTATGGTGTAAAATTCATTGTGCGTACTGACCATCAGCCCCTAGTGTATATGATAAGGAAAGAGTGTGTAAATGCAAGGGTTGCTAGGACCATAGAGGATCTGAATGAATTTGATTTTAGGTTAGAATATGTACCGGGAAATAAGAATGTGATAGCAGATGCGATGTCGAGGATGCATGGGAGGATGGAAGATAAAGAGAGTAATCAGAATTCTGAAAGGTTGCCTGAAGGTTTAGTTTTGGAGCAGATTTGTGAAGGGCAAGATATGGTATATAAGTGTATCCTAATGGGTTTAAGTAAGTTGGTACAAGAGGGTTTAAATACGGAAATACCAGGTAGTGTAAGCGAGCTTAAAAGAAGGGTGATGAATGAAGTGTCAAAAGAAATGGTATATGAGGAGGAGAGTAGTGTACTAGAAGGGGAAGTATTATCAAGGATATTAATGGTGGTAAGTATGTTGTATGGTGTAACTGTGTATTTGTATTTTGGATGGAATCGACCGATGGAATATAGGGCATGTAAGGAGAATGATAGGGAATATATTTTGAGGATTCAATGTAAGGAGGAATGTTGCAAATTGTTGAGTGAGAAGGATAATGGTGCAAGTGACATTAATCTAAGATATGGGGGTATAGAGGACAGTGAACATGATGATGAACATATTGGTGAAGTGAGTGACAGAATTGAAAGGAGAGTAAATGTATGTATGCATGGTGTAAAAGGAAGGATGATGACATATGTGAATATAAATGAGAATGAATATTGTAGTTTAATTGATACGGGTGCTCAAGTGTCATTAGTAAATGAGTCGGTTATCAGGGAAATTGAGAGGTACAATTGGGAAGTGAAAAGACAGTGTACGAGTGTGAGAATCCATGGAATAGGTCAGGGAAGTTTACTTGTTTGGGAAGAAGTGAGGTTGAAGGTGAAACTAGGGAGTATGGAAGTTGAACATAATTTTATTGTAATGGGAGAGAATGAAATGCCTAGTTGTTTTTTGATGGGAATAGATTTTTTGAGGTTGCACCATGTGTCAGTTGATGTTGGTAAGGGTTTGCTTTCAAAGAATGGCTGTAAGGTAATAGTAATTGAGGATAATAGTGTATTCATGGCGAATTTTGTTGGCATGATTGATATTGCAAAGAGTGAAGATGATTTGTTAAGCAAAGAAGAGGTGGAAGAAATGCAAGGTGAATGTTTCGAAATAAATAGGTTACGTGAATGTATTTTAAATGGTATTAGGGTGGAAGAATGGCCGTGTGATTTGGAAGCGTATAAGAAAGTTGTTAAAAGATTTATTGTTTGTAAGAATATTGTGTATTTTTTGCATAGGGGAATGGATGAAGATATATATGTTCCTGTATTTCCAATGCATGCAGCTGTAAGTATGTGTATGGTAGTGCATGACAGGTATGGGCATATGGGGAAGAATAAATTGTGGGAATGCATGCGAGAGAGGTTATTTACGCCTGGGTTGAGCCAAATTTGTAGGGATGTAGCGACTACTTGTGAGGATTGTCAGAAGGGAAAGTATCAGAGCATGCATGCAAGTCCGCCTGTTCTGAGGTTACGTATGAAAGAGCCATTTGAGATGTTTGTGATTGATTGTCTTTCGTTGCCCGTGACTGCGAGAAGACATGTGGGAATGATTGTCATGGTCGATCATATGAGCAAGTTTGCGTATGCCGTACCCATCAAGAATAAAAGAAGTGAGACTGTAGCGAGAATGGTAAGTCAAGTGATGTTGCCGATGAGTGTGTGTAAGCCTGCGAAAATGTTAAGTGACAATGGTCCGGAGTTTGTTGGATGGGAGTTTGAGCAGATGTTGAGAGAATGGGGCATTGAACATGTGTATTCGACTCCGTATATGCCAAGTGCGAATGGTTTGGCTGAAAGGACTGTAAGAACCTTAACAGAAATTTTGCGGATGATGAGTACATGTGATAATGATTGGGATTTATATGTTGGGCGTGCGTTGTGGGCGTATAATGCGACGGTGCACAAGAGTACTGGTATGTCTCCGTGTAAGTTTGTGTTGAGTTTTGAAAAGATAGTAAGACCGAGATTGAGTGTGTCCGAGAATGATAGAGATGTTTGGAAGAAAGCAAATGAGAGATTTGAAAGCTACAAAGTGGGAGAGAAAGTGTTAAAAGAAGTAATTGAAAAGGGAAGAATGAATGTCAATAAGGTACGTGATAAGTTTGAAGGTCCATATGAGGTGTTAGATGTTGGTTCTAGTGGGTTGAGTTATGTTTTAGGTAAACTAAGTGTGGATGGTAGTGTGGAAAAGGTTAGGGCACACCACAATCAGTTGCGGAAATGGAAGGAGGTACCAAGATATATTCAGGAGAATGGTATGAATAAATGGCTGAAAACGAACAAGTATGAACCGAGCATGTGTGAGGCATTAGGTTTAGAAGATAAGCAATTGGTGTTAGTAGAGTATGGAAGGAAAAAGAAGTCTGAGAATTTTACTGGGGATAAAAGGCGGGAAAATTTTGTAGTTGTAGGCGGGAATCAGAATAAGCAGGACAAGGGTGTAAATGTACAGGTGAGTATGGAAGATAAATGTATTAATACAGATGAAACTTGGATGAGTATGAATGATACTTATAGTGTGTGTGGTTTTTCGTTAGATGAGGCAAGAGAACGTATGACGGACACGAGAATGAAAGATAGGAGAATGATAAGCAGTATGAATGATTCTTTTGTTAAAGTAGAAAATGGTTTAGATGTAATGGATGAATTGTTGACAGAAATTAGTGGGATTTTCGGGCCAGATGAAACTGAGGTAGATGAAATAGTGAATGATATCTTAGACGAGCAGAGCATAGACGGGAATCGTAATAGTACGTTGAATGAAAACGACATGGAAGAAGTGAATGAGAGAGTGCAGGTATATGAAGGCCCAGTTACTCGAAGCCGAGGCCCTGTTCCTGATTGCGACTGGGTGATGAGAAAATAGGTAAGTGTTGTGTGAGGATTTGGCAAAGTAAGGGGGGAGGAATGTGGAGGATTAATTTTATTTTAATTTATTTTTTTTTGTTTGCCAAATCGAGAGAGAGAGAGAGAGAGAGAGAGAGAGAGAGAGAGAGAGAGAGAGAGAGAGAGAGAGAGAGAGAGTGAGTGTGTTTATTTAAGTTTTGTCAGAGAGAGAGAGAGAGAAAGAGAGAGAGAGAGAGAGAGAGAGAGAGAGAGAGAGAGAGAGAGAGAGAGAGAGAGAGAGAGAGAGAGAGAGAGAGAGAGAGAGAGAGAGTGTTTACAGTATTGGCTTTAGTTTTGTCACAGAGAGAGAGAGAGAGAGAGAGAGAGAGAGAGAGAGAGAGAGAGAGAGAGAGAGAGAGAGAGTTGTTTTAGTATTGTTAAATAGACATTTTATTTGCTTTAGCTTTGTCATTAATGAGAGAGAGAGAGAGAGAGAGAGAGAGAGAGAGAGAGAGAGAGAGAGAGAGAGAGAGAAAGAAAGAAAGTGTTTATTTGCTTTAGTTTTGTCAGAGAGAGAGAGAGAGAGCGAATTTCATTTGCTTTAGTTTCGTTAGATCGCGCTGTGCGCGAGAGAATGTGTGTGTATGTGCGTTTGTGTGTGCGTGTTTTGTGTGTCCGCGGTGCGCGCTGAAGGAAAAGGGTAATTAGCGAATGATTGTTTGAAGTTGGAAAGATTGTTGGTATAATTGAGGTTGTTTGTTTACCTTTTTAGCTAGGATAGGGTGGTGATGAATGTCTTGGGCGAAAGCATTGGATCTCGAACGATAGAAGGAGTCGGTTCTGCATTTTTTTGTTCTTCGGAAGCCGGCTGTTTAGTGTTTTTATGTTCTGAGCCACGATTCCTCCTTTGGAGAGATTTAATTGATTTGAATGACGATCTTTAGTTGCTGACCTGGCCTGTAATCGATTATACTTAGACTGCTCTTGTGGATTGACCGACTGTAGATGACCTGGATTGTGTTCAAGAACCGGATTTGATTGTGCTTTTGTATTTCGATTGACGATGATGATGATGCTGATGAGGATAACGCGCACAACCCAAACCAACTAAAACATATGCGTACTAATATTTAACAGTGATAAGGTTGCTGCAGAGTTGTGGTTTTGGGCTTTTAATGACTGTTGGCCCTTGTGTGGACAAAGTGGTCCACACATAAACAAATATTGGTTTTGGGGTGTGTTAATTTTAAGTTGTTAGGGTTTTTTTATTTGAATGGTGTTACGGTTTATATTTAATATTGTTTATGATTCGTGATAAGTGTTTTTTTTGGTTTATGATTGCGTTTACTTTTAAGAATATAGTGTTAAGGTTATTTTTTGTTTTCATTTTCCTTCTGTCCAAGAGTCCAGTTTGAAGTAGAGTCAGGGGAAAGTTTGTATTGTGGGATATTGAGAAAGTAGGAGTGATCAAGGGTGTGGGGGGGTTGTGTTTGTTTACATCCCGCCACAACGGTATGTGTGATCATTTTTTGGTGGAAGGAAAATTAGTTGTAGCAAAAGAGTGGGGGAATAGAGTAGGTGGATGTAAAAGGGAGCTAGTGAGGGTTGAAGAGCTAATAAAACCGGGGGTAAAAAGTAAATATCAGGAAAGGTTGAAAATGGCATATGACGAGGTGAGAGTAAGAGAAACTGATAATTTAGAGGACGAGTGGAAGTTAGCAAAAGAAAATTTGGTTGGGATTGCAAGTGATGTATGTGGCAAGAAGGTTGTTGGAGGCAGCATGAGGAAGGGCAGTGAATAGTGGACTGAAGGAGTGAAGGTAAAAGTGGAAGAGAAAAAGAGGGCTTTTGAAGAATGGCTGCAGAGTAATGGTATAGAGAAGTATGAAAAATATAGAGAGAAAAAGGTGGAAGTAAAGCGCAAGGTACGTGAGGCAAAGAGGGCAGCTGACCTGAGGTGGGGTCAGGGACTGGGTCAGTCATATGAAGAGAATAAGAAGAAGTTTTGGAAAGAAGTGAAGAGAGTAAGGAAGGCTGGCGCAAGAATTGAAGAGACAGTGAAAGATGGAAATGGAAGGTTGTTAAAAGGAGAGGAGGCAAGGAAAAGGTGGGCGGAATATTTTGAAAGTTTGCTGAATGTTGAGGATAATAGGGAGGCAGATATAATTGCTGTTCCAAGTGTTGAGGTGTCAGTGATGGGAGATGAGAATGAGAGAGAGATTACAATAGAGGAAGTGAGGAGAGCACTAGATGAAACGAGAGTACGAAAAGCATCTGGTATGGATGGTGTGAAAGCTGAGATGTTGAAGGAAGGGGGTTTGACTGTACTTGAATGGTTGGTGAGATTGTTTAATATGTGTTTTGTGTTGTCAATGGTACCAGTAGATTAGGTTTGTGCGTGTATTGTACCACTATATAAAGGTAAGGGAGATGTGCATGAGTGTTGTAATTCAAGAGGTATTAGTTTGTTGAGTGTAGTTGGAAAAGTGTATGGTAGAGTAATGATTAATAGGATTAAGGATAAAACAAAGAATGCAATCTTGGAAGTACA
>NC_090729.1:38242748-38245248 GCF_036898095.1 Palaemon carinicauda
ATGGTGGTCTGGGTGGAGATTAAGGAAAAAGGTCAGCAGAAGCAGATGGCACGAGACATGTAAAGCTTCCTGATATACTTGACTGCAGTTAAGGAAGAGAAAGTTAATGGTGTGTGACCCTGGAAACATTTCCGCCAGCGACGTGCGTGGTTAGGCCTCCTCTTCTGGGAGTCGATCGGCGAAAAAGATGAACGGTGAACTCTAGGTAGGAAATATTGGTGCTTGCCTTTGACATCTCAAGATGTATATGTACAATTGGGGATAGGCTTAAGAGCTTCCATCCAATCATCCATCCTTTTCCAGTTACGTAACGTTGTGTTTTCGTAATTATGATGCGTTACTGACAGAAATGTATTTCCCTTAGACTATTATCCCATATTTAATATGAAAATCTTGAAAATAGTATAAATAAAAATTTTGTATTCTGGATAGTTTATGATATCACCCCAGTTAAGGACCTTTTGATGTTCTAGGGATTTCACTACCCGATTAGGAAGATCATTCCACAACCTGTTCAGAGCTGAAATAAAACTTTTAAAATATTTTATAGATAGTTGAAGCAAGTGATAATGACCTTGTGTAAAATAATCAGAAAATGTCTTTTAATCGATTACCCAAGCAACACAAGCTCTTGTTTCGAAGAAATTCTACAAGACAACACTAGGGCTGGTACTCAAAATACACAATTTTCGTAGACCTACAGATATCATTAATATATTAACCTGATAATGGATTTTGCTCTAGTTTTGAGGAAATCAGATGATTTAGAAAATCAGAAAACGTATTCACATATATGGAGGAATCTCATATTCGGGGATTCTTAGACTGTAGTGGATTGATAAGAGTTTGATGTGATAACTTTGATTTATTGAATGTGTTCACTCCAAATGGCCTGTGGGGAACTCATTCTATGGCAGTAGAATTTGTGCAGGATCGCAGAGGTACGACTGTGAACTCTTCATAGTTTTCATTTTCATCTGCTGGCTAAATTGATGACCTGTGGTGTGTATGAGGTTCATTGTTGTTACGTTTTCCATGTTATTTATTCCAAGACATTAAGGCAACAGCTTTTAAGCTTGGAGAGAAGAGTTTAGACCAGCTTTCCACCCATACACTTTCTGGATTTGACTGTTTCATATTCTTTTGGCAAAGTAAAACTATTTGCATTAAACATGGTTCGCAATTCCAATGTAACCTCAAGGGAATTTCCAAGTCACCTGTTTCCAGAAAAAGTGAGCAGTAAAGAACATATCTGCTTCATATTAGGCTTCCATTGAGGAACAGTGTCAACTTCTCTTGCAAAGCTGGGGTATTCAATAATAATGAAGAAGAAAGAACCGGCCAAAGTAGTCTCCACCAAAGGATGATGCTACATGTCAACACATCAGACTTGCTTATCTTCAGGTTCTGATCTGGAAGTCAGCAAATCCTATGGCACCCACAGATACTGATATAACCTAATATTGTTGGGAGATTGAGAATATGTTGACTCCGGTTACTGGTACTCCACCCATTACACTAAATTGAGATTTGCAATGTATTGCTTGTAGTGGCAAATCATCACATCTATATTTAAGCCAAAACGTAAGTGTACTACTGTTGACAGCTGTGTAAATAAGAACGCAAAATCCATGAAGCCATGCGGGCACTTTGAGGACCACAATGATTTAAATGATTATGATTATGGCGATAAAAAAGTACAATTGCTAAATACAATTTGTGTGAATGACACTGCTCATGCATAACCTTATTTTCTACTTGTATATTATAGCCACCCGTATATATTAAGTGCTTGTTATGTTCCAATTTTGCTATTAAAAGAGTAACGGCCCCCAATTGCCTTTTATTGACGGACCGACTCATAATAAAGCTCTTCCTTTTTAGGTGAATATAAATGCTTCCAAGAGCCTGTCAAGGTAGCACTCAGTGAATTCTGAAAATATAGGTTCTGGAGTATCATTTTATGAAAAATAAAATGTAATCATACGGGATGTCATACCTATAGCTTAAATCGGGATTTTTCTCCTTGACTGAAATATGTGTTTCGATATATAATAACACAAATGCACACACACACGCATATATATATATATATATATATATATATATATATATATACATATATATATATATATATATATATAGATATATATATATATATATATATATATATATATATATATATATATATATATATAGATAGAGATATATATATATATATATATATATATATATATATATATATATATATATATATATATATATATATATATATATATATATATATATATATATATACCTTTACCCAAATCGTATCAAGGTTCGAATATTATCGTACACCATTCATCTCGAATATTAGGACTGATGCTGGTGAATGATAAAATCCAGTGACTTCCTGTACCATACCGATATTGTGCTGGACTTCATACAACTATCTATCCTTTGTTCTTCCCCACGCCCCACCACCAGCCTCTCTCTCTCTCTCTCTCTCTCTCTCTCT
>NC_090729.1:38255248-38257748 GCF_036898095.1 Palaemon carinicauda
TTGTGGTGCCCTAAGAACGACACTTCATTGGCGCCAAAGGTACACTTGTCGTATTGGACTACAAGGCCTTTTTGTTGCAGGCGTTCGAGCAAAATGCGCCGGTGAAGGGGGTGTTCATCTTTTGAGGAGGAGAACATAAGTATGTCGTCCACATAACAAACACAGAATGGTAGGTCCCCTAAGATGCCATCCATGAGACGTTGAAACGTGGCCCCAGCATTACAAAGGCCAAAACAGGAGTAATTGAAGGTGTATGTACCAAACTGAGTGGTGATGGCAGTCTTGGGGATGTCTTCTGGGTTCATAGGCACCTGATAATACCCCTTCAGGAGGTCGAGCGAAGAGAAAATCTTCGCTTTGTGCAGGTAGTAGGTCACGTCGGCGATGTTTGGGAAGGACTAGTGATCCGGTTCTGTTTGCATGTTCAGGCGCCTGCAATCCCCGCACGAACGGAGGGAGCCGTCTTTCTTCAGAACGATGTGTAAGGGTGACGACCATGGGCTGGAGGCCTTTTGGCAAACGCCTATTTCCTCCATTTGGGCAAACGTCTGTTTGGCGGCTGCCAATCGTTCCGTTGCCAGACGTCTGAGTTTTGCGAAGACAGGGAGTCCCGTCATCTTGATATGATGAAAAATACCGTGCTTGGCTGGAGCAGTGTACGTTTGGCGAAGTTCTGGACGGAAAACTTCCGGGTATGACGTGAGGAGGTGGCCGTAGGCATCCGTGGGTGCGCTGATGTGGAGAGCGAGGCTGGACTGGTCGGGTTGAAGAGGTGCTGACAAATACGAGTCTGCGTTAACCAATTGTCGGTGGGCGACATCGACCAGAAGGTGGAAACGAGAGAGGAAATCCGCACCGAGGATTGGCAATGTGACGTCAGCAACGAGAAACTTCCAATTGAATTTACCGTTTCCAAACGATAATGTGAGGTTCTCGTAACTGTTGGTGGGTATCGCAGATCCGTTGCCAGCTACCAAGATAACGATATGCACCCGTGTCTACCAAAAATCACACGCCCATTCCTACATCATGTAAAAAGAAAAGATTAGAAACATGGGAGGTCACCGCCACGAGCGATGGCCTATTTACACGTATTTTGACCAATGACTATTCTTGGCACATTTCTTTGTGGTTGCCCCAAATCTGGTGTGATAGTAGCCAAACTGCAGTGGATGGGAAGCAATAAGTTGCTGTAGAAGTCGTTGGTTGGGGCGCGAGAGATTGGTGGGTGGTTGGTGGCTTTGTCGCTGCTTCGGCACGTCACGGGGTACGAGTGTATGTCCTACGGCATTCACGTCAGCTTCGGTTAACGTTCAATAAGCGTTTTCTTCGTCAGGAGTGGAGGCGTTGATGGAGGTTTTTTAAGTGGCTGTCCATAAGGGCGTCGGCTTTGGTCATCAAGTCCCTTATTGGAAAACTATTGACATCGGGTATGGCAGCGCATACAGGTTCGGGTAAATGGTGTATCCAAAGGGCACGAAGTAGGTTCTCTTCACATGGAGAGCTGTCTGGGGCAGGTTGCAGGCAAGCGATACTGTATATATATATATATATATATATATATATATATAATATATATATATATATATATATATATATATATATATATATATGTATATATATATAAAATTATATATATATATATATATATATATATATATATATATATATATATATATATATATATATATATATATATACGAGTAATTATTTTTACTATTCTTTTGAGGAGCCTAGTAGAGACTTTTAACGGAAAGGTCGGTGGGTGTGGGTGGGGAGTATACCACCACCCGGCAGTCCGACACTGAAGACTTTAAGGAAATAAGGAAGTCATTTGTATTTTAGGGGTTGTGGAGAGTGGTTAAATGAAAATTCTTGATACATCGTGTAAAATATTGTATCATCACCTCTATCTAATTTGATAACCGACAAGGTTTTAGGAGGTACTGGTAACCTAATTCGTAATTAGTTTATTTGTAGTAGCTAGTAGCAGCAGTATAAAGTATCCGTGGTTATTGGAAGGTTGACTAGTAACGAACTTTAAGTATTAACTTTGCATAATAAATAATCAATGATGGATACAGAGTCTAGTTAATTGATTAAAAAATGAGCTGCATTGCGGTAAATGAGACCACTATTACATTATAGCAAAACCTTTTTGAAATTTGCTTTATTGATAAATCATATAAAAAGTTTCTTGTTCTCATAACAACATGAATTTCCGAGATTTTGTAATGAAAGTAAGAAATACTAATTTTCCCATAATATATTCTCCTCTAATTTGCAGAATAAAATATAGGCACAAGTGGCATAAGCACAAAATGCTTTCTTACACTAATATCCTGTCTGTAAGCTATCAGTGATTATATAATTACTAGTACCTTTATCTTGAGAAAAATACATAACTTGGAGATCAAGCTGAATTATTATAATCGTGATTCAATTAGGCTTAAGTCCCCATGATAAAGTTCCTATTTGTGTTCCTTTCATTCCTTTTTTA
>NC_090729.1:38277748-38280739 GCF_036898095.1 Palaemon carinicauda
TTTTCTTTTTTTATCGACCTTCTTTTTCTCGTCGTAAAGTTCTTTTTATCTCCGCCTGATTTGGGTTTCCCGTGAAATATATAAGGAAAAATACGGTATTAAAATTTTCTCTTCATAAACAGAATTTTATCTGCATAATATATAACACCATAGGAATTGATCAAATAAGACGTTATAGCATAAAATAATTCTATAGCACTATTTTTTATTTATTATTCCTAATTTCGACGATTAATAAAATCGGGGTTTCAAATAACGGTGCTTTTGTGATTTGATTACTCTGTTATAGATAACAAGCAGACTATCTTGGATTTCTAAAAGTAAGTATGCGCGAAATATTTGAATAGAAGAATAAGTAAGTATCTTATTTAGCATCTGAAATAGAGAAGAAGAAATAAAAGATTTCAAAAGTGACATTAAAATCGTGGTAGTGTTCTGAAGTATTTTTTGATTCATTGCTCAAACAAAACATAAATACTACTACTACTACTACTACTACTACTACTACTACTACTACTACTACAAATAATAATAACAATAATAATAATAATAATAATAATAATGATAATAATAATAATAATAACTTGCTGGAAATCTGGAGAGATATTGTGTATAAGATCGGCATTGTCCTTCGTTGATGTTTGTCACATTTAAAAGCATATTTACGACTGCTACTTAATAGCTGTGTCTTTTCAATTGTAGATATTACGATGTAATTTGTCAGGAACAGAGAAACTATATTTCCGACAAATCCCTGATATTTTCATTTGGATATATGAATTATTCTAAGAATAATTTATTCCACCAACAAAAATGAGCATTTAACCTATACCAAAATAACTGTTTGCTGTGCCTTTTCTAGGTAAGATATCAACATGAATATTGGTATGGGCAAAGCAAATACCAATCCTAAAGATCAGAAAAAATTTAATTTAGATATGTGAAGTATATCGTCCTACCGCGGATATCGAAAAATGTCTTCTGTGACTTTTCCATGGTAAGCATCAATAAAGCCCCCCTGACACTTGCACGCATTTCTGGCACGCACTGGGAGGTTCCCGCACTGTTCACTGACACCTTCAAGCATAGTTCACGTTAAGTTCACCCCACGTTCACGCCATGGAACGCATTGGCGCGACTAGTTCCCGCACTGTTCACGATACGTTCACTCATCTTTCCGCATCCTTCCGCATCGTCCACGCATCGTTCACGCCAGTTCACGCCTTGGCCAAATCATATATAAAGACGGGGCTTCCTACATGATTTTTATCAAAAGCGTATTATTGTACTAATCTTTGATTAATATCCCCCTGTATTAATGTAAGGGTTATCTTTATAGATATTTGTAATAATTATACTTCTATTTAGTATATATTTTATTATTTAATAATTATTATTGGTAATTAGCTGGTTTGAATCATTTTTAAGCTTCATAATTTACTGAAAAAATAATATTTTATGGCAGTTATATGCTGATCAGATATTTGGAACCCACTTTACAATTGAAAGATGACTATTCCATTCATTAGTTTTTGTGCTATAAAAATCAACAATTCTCTCTCTCACTCTCTCTCTCTCTCTCTCTCTCTCTCTCCTCTCTCTCTCTCTCTCTCTCTCTCTCTCCGAGGGATTAAAGGGGGTAAAAGTTACTGAAAAATCAAGTGCAAATTCCTTACATTCACGCCTAGGCCTATGTTAGTGTAATTTTGCCGATAGACCTACTCAAAGGGTAAAGTTGTAGATTGTGTAGGAGAATAAAGGAAAAGTTTTAATATATTATAAAAGAGTGAAATAGATGAATTTGAAATGTATTCATTTAATGGTGTATTTGTATAGGCCTACAGCTGTAGTAGCCCTACAGTGTCTATATCTCTGTATTTGAATTGTCTCTTTATGTAACCTATTATGTTTTGTGCTTTCTTTTCAGCTTTTATGCTGTTTGGTGAACTTCAAATCCTTGCTGATAATAATACCAAGAGAGAGAGAGAGAGAGAGAGAGAGAGAGAGAGAGAGAGAGAGAGAGATCTATCAGTTTTTATGTTCCCTAGTCTATGATACATCAAAATATTGAAGCTTATTCTCTCTCTCTCTCTCTCTCTCTCTCTCTCTCTCTCTCTCTCTCTCTCTCTCTCTCTCTCAATTAAATAAGGAAAGGGGAAATGTGAAAGAATATATTGTCATTACACAGATTTTTTCTTTGATGATTATGAAGAAGTAGGGATAAATCCATTGATTTAATTGCCACGCACTGGCACGCATCCTCCCGCATCGTCCCTCAGTAGGGATAAATCCATTGATTTAATTGCCACGCACTGGCACGCATCCTCTCGCATCGTCCCGCACTGTACACTCCAGTTCACTTCAGTTCCCGCATCGTTCACGCATCCTTCACGGCAATTTTGGCGTGACAATGCGTGCCACAAATTTTGAACATTTCAAAATTCTCGGGACGCATGGCACGCATCGGTATGCATGCCACGCACCATTCGCGTCAAGTTCACGCCAGTTCCCGCATCGTTCACGCCAGTTCACGCCCACAATGCGTGCCAGTGCGTGCCACAAGTGCGTGCAAGTGTCAGGGGGGCTAAGGAAAACTGGGATGAATCCAGTTCATACAACATCAATACAACACCCGTCAAACCCTATGAAAGTCATTTGGACATCTGAAAAATTTAGTTGTAGTTGCCTGCTCCTCACTGATTTTTTAGCTAAAAATCGTCACTTACGAACAAAAGTGACAGCCAAGGCATGCCTATAGCAGGTATGAACATGAATATTGGCAGGAACAAAACTTATATACATATGTTATAGATCCCTTCAAATTACATTTAAAAATATTTATTGATATAGGAGATATTTACCCTGCCACAGAAAATATCAGTTACTCCACCCCTCTTACCCTGCAATAACAATGAAAAGGAATGACTGGGTTATACGTTGAGTGAGATTCGTTCGCAAAAATTTTGGCATTTCATATGAGGTCACTCTCTT
>NC_090729.1:38296239-38298739 GCF_036898095.1 Palaemon carinicauda
GTCTAGGCAGCTCTCAGGGTCAAAATGTATGAGGTAGGTAATTTTCCATATGATTAGATATTCTGGTATATAATTTATAAGTAAAAAAGTTTAACGCATTACTAATTTGATGTTAGTTATCTGATTTTGGCATTGCTCAAACCACTTTTAGCCTTTATTAAATTAAACTCAACGGTTATTCTAATCCTCAACTACCTGGAAAAAGGCTAGAGATAATTTTTTTTTTAAATACATATGTCTAATAACTAATAATATACTTTTTGTATATTGTTCACATTCCTCCGAACAGGATGCAGGAAATTTCCTGAATGTAATCTGGAATAAAAATTGTAGGGACACTCGCTTGCGGAGCTTATAAGAGGAGAGAGAATAGCCTATATATGTTGTTCTGGTGTACAGCCACAGAGTCATAAAATCATGAAATTACGGTAATTAAATGTAATTACACAAGCTGCAAAAACAGCCTCCAAGTCGGATATGAATCGTAATGGGACATAGGAGAAGAAACAAGCGTGAGAAAATTTTAATTAAATCGCCTTGCAGGGATATTGTTGGGAATTTTCACTGCAATCTGAGTAATACTACTGGCAATAAGCATGAAGATATTCAAGAAAATTAAGGATATATGAAAAGTAAATCCAATAGAACTTACGCTATGATTTGAGTATATAATAAAATTTGAATGTTTATAAACAAAAAAGAAAAAAAAAGAAAAGCCGTTGAATTATCCATATTGTTGTAATGAGATTATAATAAAATAGAAGCTTAGTTATGCAAAACAAAAAGTTAACCCCATAAACATATGTTCATTAACATTTAATTGTGAACAATATTTAACTAATGATAAAGTTTGATTGCAGATTATCACAATGGAGATGCAATTCAACATAGATAGAGAAGGGTTTTCTATACCATATGTCTTTTTCTATTTATCTTTATCCAATCATCAGCCAAAAGGTAAGCGAGGGGTATCAAATAGTGTAGATATTTGTCTGTCAGTACTTTTTTTTTTCTTTTTTTGCCCCATAGGTTGGAGGTCAAGACGAGAGTAATCCAAAAAGTTGTCATAATCGATGTTGGGATAATACTGCATCTAATATTGTCTCAAACAAGTGCAGAAACACAGCTATTTAATATAATTGACAAGCAGGAAAAACCTCTGTAAGCATTAACTGGCACCCTGACCTTATGTGACCTTGAAACGTCAAACTCAACATCGCCTGATTTCAAACGGTTTAGATTCATACGTCAACTGATACTGCGATTCTACAAAAGCGTTCAGATCAATGGTAACAACATTCGCTGTTTCTGGAGCCTCTTGTATTTAATATATTTTTCTTATCAAATATTCGTTTTTCAAAGAGTAGTAAAATGTGGCTCCTACTTTAATACTCGTAAATGACTGCTGGTTTTTACAGTATAGTTACTCCCGAAACGTATAAGGATGTAAAAATCTAATTAAATTATTACAGCCATAGGCTTTGGAAGGTTACCTTAAGAAATTAAGGAAATCCTGATATAGTTAACTCCTTAGGGAGACATCAGTGTTTTTACTGACAACAGAATATGCCTTTCCATCATCTTGTAATAAAATCAAATTAGAAAGGGAAGAGTCAAAAATAGAATCATCCAAGTCGAGTTTCCAATATATGGAACGTTACTAAAAGATATTTTAATTTTTACATCCTTTATGATGCTAATCTTAACACATCCACGCTCATAGGGTATTCAGTTTTAGCATAAACTACCCTCCCCTTTCCTAAAGGTGAATTAGTAAATTATTCTAAATCATGAAAAAACTTACTTTCGTTTGGAAAAGCGTATAAACTATCTTAGCCACTTTGACAGGCCAGACGGTACTACATTAGATTCCTCTCTCTGGTTTCGCTCACTTTACCTTTGCCTACACATACACTGAGTAGTCTGCCCTTTCCTTTCCACATTCCCCTCTGGCTCATACACCTGGCAACACTGGGAATACCAACCAAATGTCTATGCACAAGGGTTTAACTACGGCAATGTGATTGTTCTTTGACTACTTTCTTCTTGGTAATGGTGGCAGAGACTCTTGAGCTATAGTAAGCAGCTTTTTAGGAGGATATTCTAAAATCAAACCATTGTTCTCTAGTCTTAGTTAGTGCCATAGCCTCTCTACCATAGCCTTCCACTGTCTTGGATTGCAGTACACTTGCTTGAGGATCCACTCAAGCACAATGATGTATCATATTTCCATTTATTTTGTTTGTCTAGTTTATATAGTTCTTATAGTTCATATATAAAAGAGCTAATCTAATGTTGTTACTGTTATTTAGTTTATTTTAATTATTAATTTTTTCTTGTTCAAGGCCTTATGTTTATAGCTTCTTGCACTACCGACTAGGATTGTAGCTTTGCTTGTAATAATAATAATAATAATAATAATAATAATAATAATAATAATAATAATAATATTGGAAATTCGTTAGAAGTTTTTTGTAGTGAAGCATTAAGAACAAATTCC
>NC_090729.1:38303739-38313739 GCF_036898095.1 Palaemon carinicauda
GGTATAATTGAGGTTGTTTGTTTACATTTTTAGCTAAGTTAGGGCGGAAGCATTTTCTATTTGACTGTAGCAGGAGTCGGGATTTTTTTTTTTTTTTTTTTTTCATCGATAGCCGGCTTTGAAGTTATTTTTCTTTGTATTGGAGTAAGTACTGTTTTTAATTATTTTTGTTAGGCCCGATCATGATTGATAGAAAGTTTATTATTTATTTTTGTTTATAGTGCGATAGTTTAGTTAGTTAAGAGTTTTCGTAAGCGTTTTTTTCTTTTTTATTGCAGGACGTAATTCCTCCTTTAGACTCCTTTGAACTCCTTTGGAGTTTTCGTTTGTCCGTGGCCTGTTGGTTGCCTGCCGTACATTTTACGATAGATTGATGACGACCCCGTACGTTAAATCGTATAAGGATTTGGATAGACCGCTCGTGTAACTGTTGATGACCAATCCTATTAAGTCCCGGATGATGATGATGATGATGATACTGGTTTGGCCTGGACATGGAGATGATATTCTAAGAGTGTAGTTAAGCGATTGCGCCGTGAAATTGGCCGTAGGCTAATACTCTTTGCCAAGAAGTTGTGGCAGTGGACTAGGAGTTACCTGTATGTGGACGATGGTTACCACACACAAAAGCTTATATATTGAATATTTTAGCGTTTTCGCTTATATTGGTGTTGGATGTGATTATTTGTTGCTGGTTTATGGCATAAGGTTGATGGTTTAGTGTTAAGTGATTTGTTTTAGTGTTTATTTTTCGTTACTGTGTGTGGAGTATGTGTTTTTCGGTGTTGTGTGTGGACTGTTGGTGTTTGGTTTGTAAAGTTTTGTGATTGGTGAGTTTTGTGTACCCACACACACCGTTATAATATATATATATATATATATATATATATATATATATATATATATATATATATATATATATATATATATATATATATATATATATATATATATATATATATATATATATATATATATATATATAAAATTGTGTGTTATATTTTTTGTCTATTTAATGATGTGTGTTTTGTTTTTGGTTGCGTTTAATATAGTTTTAAGATTATGTTTTGTTTCATTGGTCCCTTCGTGCAATAGTCCAGTTACCGTAAAGTAAGGGGAAAGTTAGTGTTGCGGGATATTTTGGAAGTCAGATTGATCAAAGGTGTGGGGGTTTGTTTTGTTTACATCCCGTCACATAGATTTGGCGACCGAACACGGACTGTCGAGGTGGGATTGAAACTGGACTGTTGAACAAGGGTATTAAAAAAGGTTTAGGAATTAGAATTAAGATATTAATGGTATCAAAATGGAGGAAATGGAAGATCAGTTACAGGTTTTAAAGGAGGAATTGCGGTTGTCTAATGAGCGAGAGGAGAGGTTGTTGTTGGAGAATGCGAGGTTAAGTTGTGAGAATGAGGATATGCAAAGGAAACTTAGGGAACTTCAGGGAACTGTACAGAGAGTGGAAGAGGGTATTGAGATGAGGATGCGGGGAAATGAGAAACGAATGGAAGCTATGGTAGGGCAAGTAATGGGGATGATGAAAACTGTCATGGGTGAAGGTGCAATCGGAGGAGTAGTTTCTGCTTCGGGTAATGGGTTGATGGTGGAAGAGGATAGGGTAAGTGATAATGGGGAAGGTAGTGATAGTGATATTGAAAGTAAAGGGCCTAGACATAGTAAGATTGGACCGAAGGGTGATAGGAAGAATGAGAAGAAAGGTAAAGATAATGTGAAGAAAGAAAAGAAGAAAGGTCAGGATGTGAGTGAGGATGATCATGAATGGGTGAAGGTGGTAAGTAAGAAAAAGGGTAAGAAGGGAATAGTTAAAGACAGGACTTTGGGTGTAGAATTAGATTCACTGTATTCAAATGAGGAAGAAGGCAACGAGAAGGGAGTAGGCAGTGAAGATAGTAGTGAGAATGAAGTAGGGGAAGTTTGTAAGACAGTGTTCATGAGAGAGGTACCTATGTGTGAAAAGTTTGATGAACATAGCAGTAGGGATGTATATGACTTCTTTAGGGACTATGAAAAGTTTTGTCAGGCTAAGTATGGGGATAGTAAGAGAGTTTGGGCTAGGGAGTTGGGATAATTTGTGTCAGGATATTTATGGACGATGTATGGGGTGATAATGAGTGTGGGAGAGGTTGAGTATGAAAGTGTAAAGAAGAGAATAATTGAACAGGTAAAACGTATGAAGGGTAGTGTTAGGTATAAGCGAAAAAAAGATTCTGATGAAACACGAATGAAGGTGGGTGAAACAATCTCAATGTATGTATGTCGGTTAGAAACATTAGCTAGAAAGAAGTATGGGGACGAGGGAATAAATAAAAATAAGGAACTAATGAAGAAGTTTTTGGGTACATTACCAGAGAGTGTGTGCGAGTTTATTAATTTGAAACGGAAGGAGAAAATGAGGTGGACTAGAGAGAGATTGACTTGGGATGATATTTTAGAGATAGTTGAAGATTACGAGTTTGATAGGTGTATGAAAGAAAGTAAATCTGTGAGTGTAAGAACTGGAATGGAGGAAATTGTGCCAGAATTTGGTGGTTTGAGAGATGCTGTTATGAGAGGGCTAATGAGGGTAGCTGATAGTGTAGTAGATAGAAGTGTTAGGCTGAGTAATGTAGGAATACCCATGCCGAGAAATGAAGGGTTTTGACAGGGAAATCAAGTTTGGAGAAGTGCTAGTGTGCAGTAAGTTGGGTTAGGTAGTGGTATCCGCGAAGAGAGGTGTTATTGGTGTGGGAAGGTAGGACATAAAAAAAACGAGTGTAGATGGGCATTAGGCGCATATTTTGGGAGTGGAGAGACGGCATCGTATTAGCGACTGTAAGAAAGAGAAAGTGGTCAAGTGTCATCGGTGTAGTATGACTGGGCCCGTAGCAAGTGGATGTAGGAGTAATCGTATGAATGTGATTTGTGGTAATTGTGGCAATGATGGTCATTATGCTAAGAAGTGCAAGGAGCCGCGGGGTAAGTGTACTGAATGTGGTGCAGATGGGCATGTAGCTAAGATTTGTAGGAAGAAGGGATCAAGTCAGCCAGGATGTTCAGGAAACTAATTAATCAGAGGGTTCAGCTGGGTGAGTCCTCGTGTGTGTGGGGAGTGAACATGATGCATGTTCTTGAGGGGTTATTGCATGAAGATGTGATGGGAGAAAGAGCACATGATTGCATGAATATGAAAATGATTTTTAATGGTGTAGAGTTGGTTGGTTTGATTGATACTGGTTGTGGTGTCAATTTAATGTTTAGGAATGCATATAAGGTAAAAGAGATTTTTTTAATTTAAGGGATGTAAGAGTGAAGTAAAAGGTATTGGTAATTTGCGTATGCCTGTGTAAGGAAAGTTGCGGGAAAATGTTATGATTGGGTAGCTGATGATGGAGGATAATGATTTTTACGTGGTCGAGGGAGCGAATGAGAAATATGACGTACTGCTTGGGTATAAATTTCTGAAAAAATTTGGTATGATTGTACATCCAAGTATGAATATGATAGAAATAAAGGTTAAAGGTGATATTTGTGGGGAATTTTATTTAAAGGAAGACGGCAGAGTGAGTACGAAGGTGTGGAAGAGAGTGCCGTTGGTAGCAAAGGAAAGTGTAAAGTTATTGGGTAAGAAAGGTGAGGTTATTAGTGTTAAAGTTGCCTGGCCGAGCAGTTTGGGAATTTCAAATAGTGACAAGAATGAATATGTAGTAGAAGGTATGGAAGCAGGTAATTTGGTGAAAACGAGTGCGTATATACTGTATATGATGGTGTTATGAATATGCAGTAACCCCAGGTGTATGTAAGGTTGTTGCCGAGTGTTAGGAGGAAGAGAGTACGTGGTATACGTGAGGGCGATTGCATGGGATGTATGTATACACTGATCAATGTAGAGGATGAAAGATATGTTAAGGCGAGACAGGTAATGGCTGGTAAGGTAAAGAACGATGATGATTGGGATTACGATACGTTGAACGAAAGAATTAAGTTAGATGAGAGTATAAGTGAGGTCGAAAGGGAACGATAGCTTAAGATGTTATGGGATAAGCGGAGAGTTATGAGTCTCGGTGACAATGATTGTGAGGGTTCAGACCTGCCAGAATTTAAAATAGTTCTCAGTGATGATACCCCCATATATCAGCGTCCCAGGCATTTTTCTCCGCCTATTGCCAAGGAGATAGAGGGTCAGTGTCAGGAATTAGAGCGTATGGGTGTAATAGAAAAGAGTGAGAGTGCCTGGAATAGCCCTATTGTCCCTGTACGAAAGCCTGATGGAAGTTTACGCATGTGTATTGATTATAGGAAGGTGAATGAAGTGACTGTTAAAGAACGTTTTCCAATGAATGTTGTGTCTGATTGTGTTTATAAGATGCATGGAATGGAAGTTTTTACTAAATTAGATTTGGTGCGGGGCTATTACCAGATGCCTCTGGCAGAGGGGAGCAGGCCCATTACTGCATTTTCAAGTACAAATTGTCACTTTCAATTCAAAAGGTTGAGTTTTGGTCTTCTAATGCGCCTGCTGCCTTCCAAAGAGCGATGAATGTTGTTTTGGCTGGGTTCGATCGACAGAATGTGACTATTTTTATAGATGATATTCTGATTGCGAGCGAGACTGTTGAGGAACATATGCGGTTGCTTGAGGCAGTGTTGAGGCGGTTAATTGAAGTTGGTGTGAAAATTAAGCTTGAGAAGTGTACGTGGTTGTCCAGGGAGGTGGAATTTCTTGGGCATGTAGTGGGTGAATCTGATATAAAGAATAGTGACAGGTTTATGAATAAGATGCGAGAATTTCCACGTCCCCGGACAGTGCGTGAGTTGCAAGGTTTTCTTGGTTTGGTTGAGTTTGGTCGCAAGTTTGTTAGAGATTGTTTAGGTATAGGGAAGCCTTTGAATGCATGGACGGGTAAAAGGAATAGTACGAAGTTAAAATGGGATGATCGGATGATAGAGGCGTTTGAAAGGTTGAAGGAATAGGCCGCGAAAGACGTCACTTTGGCATTTCCAGACTATAGTGAAAATGCGAATATGCTAGAGTTGTATAAGGATGCGAGTGGGGTTAGTATGGGTGGTTATTTGGTTCAAATGCAGAGTGTAAATGGAGAAGAGCAATTGAGAGTAATAGCATATGTTAGTAAAGCATTCAATAAAGCTAAGCGGAAGTATTCGACGATTGACAGGGAATTGGCTGCAATACGATTTTGTGTGAAAGCATTGAAAGTATTTTTGTATGGTGTAAAATTCATTGTGCGTACTGACCATCAGCCCCTAGTGTATATGATTAGGAAAGAGTGTGTGAATGCAAGGGTTGCTAGGACAATAGAGGATTTGAAAGAATTTGATTTTAAGTTAGAATATGTACCGGGAAATAGGAATGTGATAGCAGATGCGATGTCGAGGATACATGGGAGGATGGAAGATAAAGACGGTGATCAGAATTCTGAAAGGTGGGCTGAAGGTTTAGTTTTGGAGCAGAGTTGTGAAGGGGAAGATATGGTATATAAGTGTATCCAAATAGGTGTAAGTAAGTTAATACAGGAGGGTTTAAATAGGGAAATACCGGGTAGCGTAACTGAGCTTAAAAGAAGGGTGATGAATGAAGTGTCAAAAGAAACGGTATATGAGGAGGAGAATAGTGTACTAGAAGGGGAATTATTATCAAAGATATTAATGGTGGTAAGTATGTTGTATGGTGTAACTGTGTATCTGTATTTTGGATGGAATCGACTGATGGAATATAGGGCATGTAAGGAGAATCATAGGGAATATATTTTGAGGATTCAATGCAATGAGGAATATTGCAAATTGTTGAGTGAGAAGGATAATGGTGCAAGTGACCTTAATCCAAGATATGGGGCTATGGAGGACAGTGAAGATGATGAATATATTGGTGAAGTGAGTGACAGAACTGAAAGGATAGTAAATGTATGCATGCATGGTGTAAAAGGAAGGATGATGACATATGTGAATATAAATGAAAATGAATATTGTAGTTTAATTGATACGGGTGTTCAAGTGTCATTAGTAAATGAGTCTGTTATCGGGGAAATTGAGAGGTGCAATTGGGAAGTGAAAAGATAGTGTACGAGTGTGAGAATTCATGGAATAGGTCAGGGAAGTTTACTTGTTTGGGAAGAAGTGAGGTTGAAGGTGAAACTAGGGAGTATGGAAGTTGAACATGATTTTATTGTAATGGGAGAGAATGATATGCCCAGTTGTTTTTTGATAAGAATAGATTTTTTGAGGTTGCACAATGTGTCAGTTGATGTTGGCGAGGGTTTGCTTTTAAAGAATGGCTATAATGTAATAGTAATTGAGGATAATAGTGTATTTATGGCAAATTTTGTTGGCATGATTGATATTGCAAAGAATGAAGAAGATTGGTTGAGCAAAGAAAAGGTGGAAGAAATGCAAGGTGAATGTTTAGAAATAAATAGGTTACGTGAATGTATTTTAAATGGTATTAGGGTAGAAAAATGGCGGCGTGATTTGGAAGCGTATAAGAAAGTTGTTGAAAGATTTATTGTTTGTAAGAATATTGTGTATTTTTTGCAGAGGGGAATGGATGAAGATATATATGTTCCTGTATTTCTGATGCATGCAGCCGTAAGTATGTGTATGGTAGTGCATGACAGGTATGGGCATATGGGGAAGAATAAATTGTGGGAATGCATGCGAGAGAGGTTGTTTACGCCTGGGTTGAGTCAAATTTGTAGGGATGTAGCGACTACTTGTGAGGATTGTCAGAAGGGAAAGTATCAGAGCATGCATGCAAGTCCGCCTGTTCTGAGGTAACGTATGAAAGAGCCATTTGAGATGTTTGTGATTGATTGTGTTTCGTTGCCTGTGACTGCGAGGAGACATGTGGGAATGATTATTATGATCGATCATATGAGCAAGTTTGCGTATGCAGTACCCATCAAGAATAAAAGGAGTGAGACTGTAGCGAGAATGGTAAGTCAAGTGATGTTGCTGATGAGTGTGTGTAAGCCTGCGAAAATGTTAAGTGACAATGGTCCAGAGTTTGTTGGATGGGAGTTTGAGCAGAGCAGATGTTAAGAGAATGGGGCATTGAACATGTGTATTCGACTCCTTATATGCCAAGTGCGAATGATTTGGCCGAAAGAACTGTAAGAACCTTAACAGAAATTTTGCGGATGATGAGTACATGTGATAATGATTGGGATTTATATGTTGGGCGTGCGTTGTGGGCATATAATGTGACGGTGCACAAGAGTACAGGTATGTCTCCGTGTAAGTTTGTGTTGAATTTTGAAAAGATAGTAAGACCGAGATTAAGTGTGTCTGAGAATGATAAAGATGTTTGGAAGAAAGCAAATGAGAGGTTCGTAAGCTACCAAGTTGGAGAGAAAGTGTTAAAAGAAGTAATTGAAAAAGGAAGAATAAATGTCAATAAGGTACGTTATAAGTTTGAAGGTCCATATGAGGTGTTAGATGTTGGTTCTAGTGGGTTGATTTATGTTTTAGGTAAAGTATATGTGGATGGTAGTGTGGAAAAGGTTAGGGCACACCACAATCAGTTGCGAAAATGGAAGGAGGTACCAAGATATATTCAGGAGAATGGTATGAATAAATGACTGAAACGAACAAGTATGAACCGAGTATGTGTGAGGCATTAGGGTTAGAAGATAGGCAATTGGTGTTAGTAGAGTATGGAAGGAAAAAGAAGTCTGAAAAATTTACTGGGGATAAAAGACAGGAAAATTTTGTAGCTATTGGCGGGAATCAGAATAAGCAGGACAAGGGTGTAAATGTACAGGTGAGTATGGAAGATAAATGTATTAATACAGATGAAACTTGGATGAGTATGAATGATACTTATAGTGTGTGTGGTTTTTCGTTAGATGAGGTAAGAGAATGTATGACGAACACAAGAATGAAAGATAGGAGAATGATAAGCAGTATGAATGATTCTTTTGTTAAAGTAGAAAATGCCTTAGATGTAATGGATGAATTGTTGACAGAAATTAGTGGGATTTTAGGACCAGATGAAATAGTACGATGAATGATAACGACATGGGAGAAGTGAATGAGAGACTACAGGTATATGAAGGCCCAGTTACTCGAAGCCGAGGCCCTGTTCCTGATTGCGACTGGGTAATGAGAAAATAGGTAAGTGTTGTGTGAGGATTTGGCAAAGTAAGGGGGGAGGAATGTGGAGGATTAATTTTATTTTTATTCCCTTTTTTTGTTTGCCAAATCGAGAGAGAGAGAGAGAGAGAGAGAGAGAGAGAGAGAGAGAGAGAGAGAGAGAGAGAGAGAGAGTGTTTTTGTTTTAGTTTTGGTTTTGACAGAGAGAGAGGAGAGAGAGAGAGAGAGAGAGAGCGAGAGAGTGTTTATATTTTAGTTTTGGTTTTGACAGAGAGAGAGAGAGAGAGAGAGAGAGAGAGAGAGAGAGAGAGAGAGAGAGAGAGAGTTTATTTGTTTTAGTTTTGTTAAATTGAGAGAGATATTTTATTTGCTTTATTTTTGTCGAATCAAGAGAGAGAGAGAGAGAGAGAGAGAGAGAGAGAGATGTTATTTGCTTTAGTTTTGCTAAATCGCGCGCGAGAGAGAGGGTGAGGGTATGTATGTTTGTGTGTGTGTGTGTGTGTGTGTGTCCGCGGTGCGCGCCGCCGAACAAGTAGTAATTAGCGGAATGATTGTTTGTAGTGGGAAAGACTGTCGGTATAATTGAGGTTGTTTGTTTACAATTTTAGCTAGGTTAGGGCGGAAGCATTTTCTATTTGACTGTAGCAGGAGTGTTTTTTTTTTTTTTTTTTTTTTCATCGATAGCCAGCTTTGAAGTGATTTTTTTTTGTATTGGAGTAAGTACTGTTTTTATTTATTTATGTTAGGCTCGATCATGATTGATAGAAAGTTTATTATTTATTTTTCATTATAGTGCGATAGTTTAGTTAGTTAGGAGTTTTCGTAAGCGTTTTTTTCTTTTTTATTGCAGGCCGTAATTCCTCCTTTAGACTCCTTTGAACTCCTTTGGAGTTTTCGTTTGTCCGTGGCCTGTTGGTTGCCTGCCGCACATTTTATGATAGATAGATGACGACCCCGTACGTTAAATCGTATAAGCATTTGGATAGACCGCTCGTGTAACTGTTGATGACCAATCCTAATAAGTCCCGGATGATGATGATGATGACGACACTGGTTTGGCCTGGATATGGAGATGATATTCTAAGAGTGTAGTTAAGCGATTGCGCCGTGAAATTGGCCGTAGGCTAATACTCTTTGCCAAGAAGTTGTGGCAGTGGACTAGGAGTTACCCGTATGTGGACGACGGTTACCACACAAAAAAGCTTATATAATGAATATTTTAGCGTTTTCGCTTATGTTGGTGTTGGATGTGATTATTTGTTGCTGGTTTATGGCATAAGGTTGATGGTTTAGTGTTAAGTGATTTGTTTTAGTGTTTATTTTTCGTTACTGTGTGTGGAGTAAGTGTTTTTCGGTGTTGTGTGTGGACTGTTGGTGTAGGGTTTGTAAAGTTTCGTGATTGGTGAGTTTTGTATACCCACACACACCGTTATACTATATAATATATATATATATATATATATATATATATATATATATATATATATATATATATATATATATATACATATATATATATATATATATATTTATATTTATATATATATTTATATATATATATACTTATATATATATATATATATATATATATATATATATATATATATATATATATATATATATATATATATATATATATATATATATATATATATATATATATATATATATATATATATATTTATATTTATATATATATATATATATATATATATATATATATATTTATATATATATATATATTTATATATATATATATATATATATATATATATATATATTTTATATATATATATATATATATATATATATATATATATATATATATATATATATTTATATATATATATATATATATATATATATATATATATAAATATATATATATATA
>NC_090729.1:38318739-38336239 GCF_036898095.1 Palaemon carinicauda
CATAATACCATTCATCACGCAACAGTAATGGGAAGTGATCGATAAGTATTAGTTTTCTCTCGCAATTTACGCTTCCACTACAAAAGAAAGATATACAGATATTTCAGACTTCAGCTTTTATGATAATATAGGGAGGAGGGGGAATTGTTTCCCCTAAACTGGCACTTATGAATTACGGAATTTATTTCATATATATCTTTTTCTTGTGTGTTTTGAAAGTATCGTTATATATTCTTCAATTCAATTTCAGTAAACAGTAACAATTATACCTACTTTCAAGGACTAAAAATTTCTGTTCCAATTTCGTATTTCTCAATATTGTTGATAATAAGCTTTTAAATGAGATAATAACATCTGAAAGAATTATATAGCATTGTTAATTTGTATCAAAAGGAGGCAATATTCTAAAAGCTACAGGAAAGTGATGTTAAGGAGAAAATAATTCAAATCATAGGCAGTTAATATCTCATTTTGTAAATAGAGCCAAAACTATGCTCTCCTTATTGCATTTTCTATTAAGTCTTAAAAAATTAAGAGGGAGTTGGTTAGATTTTAACATGTTCATTCATAGCTCCACCTTCTCTATACGAAATTGTTGTTACATGAGCATCAATGTTTCCGTTATTACTGTTTTGACATTTTGAAGCATTTACGGTATTTACTCTATCTAGGCGTGAAAATCGCAAGATAGCAGCATGGGTCATAAGCGATAAAGAGAAATACCACCTTTTGTAAGAGATCATAGTGAAATATTTCTTTAGGGAGAAGCTTTGCTATCTTATCTAAGTGCCTACTGCTGAGCCAGGTATGTAGCTTTATCCTGTCCATGTTTACACTAGGTGTCAAATCTAAGAATATTTTTACGATAAATCGAATAAAGTTAAACTCGTAAAATTAACGGAAAAATTCATCAGTTGAATTAATTAGCTAGAAAAGAATTTTTTTATGCAAATCATGTCAACATATCCTTATTTGGTAAAATAACCATTACTTTATGTTCGTAATAATGTTACCGAAGACAAGAGCATTAAAATAGAAGAGAGAGAGAGAGAGAGAGAGAGAGAGAGAGAGAGAGAGAGAGAGAGAGAGAGAGAGAGAGAGAGAGAGAGAGATTCAAATAATGTCCTTTGCCTCAGAATGTAGAATAGGGGACTAAGTAACTTGTAAGTTATTTTTAAAAAATTAAGGTCAATAATTTTGGCATTTCATTTCTCAATTGTATTTCTGACACGTGGTAAAAGATAATGGAAAATATGAAATGTTGATACTGATCTAATCATGCAAGATTTCTGTACGAATCTAATTTGTACGCAAGCATTATTATTTTATCATTTTCATCAGGGCATTATAAAAATTATTTGAAATATATCATTATATGAAATTCGAGGTAATATAATAAAACCTGATATCATAATATAATAAAAAGGTGTTGAATTATTACAGTATTTTATGTGTTAAGGAGGTCTAATAAATGCAGAATTTGTCCTTGGAGATATAGAGCGTGTATTTTTATATGACCATTAATTTCAAGCAATCTATTTTATTTTACTTCAAAATCAAATTACTTTACTTTTGTCTGATATGTCATTTTTGGAAACATTTATGTGCGTATTTACGTTTAAGATGACTCATTGGATATTACAGATATCAAAGCTTTTACCTCAAAATTGAGAAATCATTACCACAATCTACATTTCCTTTTAAAAGCATAAAGGCTTTTTACTACTTGATGGCATTATATCGTGTATCCAAAATTAACATGACAACCTTAATGTAATAACATAATTACGTTTGTATGTCTGACTCATTTCATTCTCGCAATGTTTCAGATGAAAAACCCAAATACTTTTCTGGCCGAAAAGATATATATTTTGGTATAATATTTAAAAGCTCATAATCTCATTTGAAAACAATCCGTAGGTTAAATTGTTAAGGTTCACACAAAAAATGGATCATTATCTTTTCTTTTTTTTTCTTTGAGGTAAATTGATGTAGGCAGAACTTTATATATTCTAAGTTAACCAATAAACTACTCATCCTTGATCATGATTTGTTTTTCGGCAAATTTTTCCTAAACATGAGAAGATTTACACCACTTTTGGGGACCACTATGCCATATGATTGACGAATCTTTGCGGGACTAGACAGACTTGAACCATAAAAAAATTGTAAAAAGTTCTCTCTCTCTCTCTCTCTCTCTCTCTCTCTCTCTCTCTCTCTCTCTCTCTCTCTCTCTCTCTCTCTCTCTCTCTCTCTCTCTCTCTCTCTCTCTCTCTCTCTCTCTCGTATTCTTTGTTGGTTATCTTGATGTTGAGCCAATCTTTGATTGCTTGATTCCTGATTTCTTATAGCTACTTTTCTTTTTTTTTGATGATTTTCAATACGAGAATTTCTTTGGTTTCCATCCTATGCCTCTACTATGATATAGGAAAATAAAAGGATGAACAGGTTTTTAGTGCGAGGGGGGAGTGATATTGAGCTCCCCACGCAAAAAAAAAAAATCGTATCAGTGAAGAAGCGTTTGTGATACGCGTGCGACAAAATTCTTTACAGCATTTTGAATAAATATCACACACCGGAGAAATTTAGAAATTAATTCAATACTGTTTGAACAATATAGTTGAAAAAGGATAAATAAATATATGAAAAAAATAACCCGGAAACAAAATCGGTTACATCCTTCAATCACTACAAATAGGAATTAAAAGGATTGCACGAAATATTGAACCTGAAAAAAATTTATTTTTAAAGGATTGTTTTTTTATTCATTTCAAGACTTTCCTATACCCATTCAGAAAGGAAAATATTATTAATATCTCAGTAATATTGTTCAGGCTGACGAACATAAAGCCTTTTTTATTTCTTTTATATTGATAGAGCTACGGCAAACGCAATATCTCCTAAGGGAGATAACACCATAATTCTGGATGAGGATCTACCAAATTCTTCAGGAGCGGGAAAAATTTTCACACTTTTTTGAAAAGCCTCTTACCCCCTGATTGGAAAGCCATTGCCAAAGAAAGGCGTAGTAGGATGACATTAAGAAAAAAAATCCGAAAGAGAGAGAGAGAGAGAGAGAGAGAGAGAGGAGAGAGAGAGAGAGAGAGAGAGAGAGAGAGCTATGGTTTATACTATGATTAATCTTTCTTCATGCGTCGTTTCATTTTGGTATTTGGAATATAGTTTATAATTATTTATAATTAAAAGTGTTTTTGTTGGACATATATAAGCATTCACCATATAGGGTAAAATCTGCTATGATAATCAGTTGGGTTGTATAAAATCTTTTTCATTATTTTTTGTGGTAGGGTAGAAAAATTAACAGAGAGAGAGAGAGAGAGAGAGAGAGAGAGAGAGAGAGAGAGAGAGAGAGAGTGAGAGAGAGAGAGCCTTACCTTTACCTCACCTTATTCCATGTTTGGGTTCCCATAGGTTCCTTAGCGAGAGAGAGTGAGACATTGCCTGTTCAAACTACTATACAGTATATATTATTGTACAATGATTGTATTATTATAGATATAAAGGAAATTTTAAACTCTTGTTGAGTGCGTGTACTTCGCGGGCTCTTAAAATATGACATACGGCTTTATATATATATATATATATATATATATATATATATATATATATATATATATATATATATATATATATATATATATATGTGTGTATATATATATATATATATATATATATATATATATATATATATATATGTACATATATATATATATATATATATATATATATATATATATTTATATATATATATATATATATATATATATATATATATATATATATATATATATATATAAATATATATATATATAATATATATATATATATATATATATATGTACATATATATATATATATATATATATATATATTATATATATATATATATATATATATATATATATATATAGATATATGTACATATATATATATATATGCATATATATATATATATATATATATATATATATATATATATATATATATATATATATATATATATATATATATATACATATAAATATATATATGTATATATATATATATATATATATATATATATATATATATATATATATATATATATATATATATATATATACACATATAGTATATGCATATATATATATATATATGTTCAAATGATCTTCGTAAATTTATAATTTGATTGAATTCCCAAAGTACGAAAAGTCTCTATCTGGGTCCGTTATCTGATATGAGTTATTAGAACACTCATAACAAGGAGAAAGAAATACAAAAATAAGGTTCATAGAGTTCATGTTACCATAAAGCCGTTCATAACCTTACACTTATAGAAAGTGATAGAGAAATATAAGTTTTTCCTTGCAATTTATGCTCTTGATGATAATAATAAAAAAAAAAATTACAGCTCCTTCAAATAATAATGCTTGTCCTTCTTTACTAGAGAAAATCGGTGTGCTTAAATTTACATTCTTTGATTATTATTGGTCTGGAAATTTTGTTGTTTTTCCTTTTGGTGTTATTGGGGGTATTACGCTCTATTCCAAGATAAGTAAAAGAGATGATGAATTTTATCTTTAAACTAGCTTTTTCCTTTCCTTTTTATCTAGTTTCAATCTCCGAAAGGTTAATTGTTTACTTTTACCTCTTTTGAAACACTTGTTACAAAGAAACTACCTAATATTGGTGCTGGTATGTAAAATATATTTGCAGTTTGTTGGTATGCATCTATCCCGTCTAAAAGCAACTGGAAAGGGATATTTTGAAGACAACATTTAAAACCCTAGGTGGTATATTTCTCTTCATGTAATTAGGGCCTGAATTATTCTCTCTATGCTAATGCGTCTAATTAAGCTTGGACACGTGTATATATATATATATATATATATATATATATATATATATATATATATATATATATATATATATATATATATATTTGAGCTCAGGCTATGTCGTCTTGATGGAAGTTCCTAAAAGGTAGCTTCCAAGGGTATATTTGACTACAGTGATATTCCCAGAGAATTTTACCTTAAGGTAGCCAGAATTCTAACTCCTTGAGCGAATATCCCTAAATAATCTCACAGGGATATCGCATAATATCAGAGGATGTATTCTTGACACGCCACATAGCTATCTTCACCCCGAACAGTATTAACGCTTCGAGGGGTTACAGTGACAAGAATCTGAAACGAGAATGAAAAGAGAGCCGGTCATAAGGCATCTCTCCTATTCCGTTTCCAGTGTGTATCTGATGAAGGCGGTAGCGCCATCTTTATTCCTTTTCGTGTAGCTCTACTACTCAGTGTTTTCCCTTGTGTTTTTTCGTTATTTTGGATTTAATTCAACATTTTGATGACTTCTCCGGCATCTTCTGCCTCTGGAAAGTTGAGTATTATCTTTACTGTGTATAAATGTAAGCCCTTGTCGTTTTGAATTAAATCAAAAGTAATATCAACGTAAACAAGAGCTGTTGCCTACCGTAGGCATCCTGGATGCTATCGCTCACTATATATGGGTCATTTAGTTAGCTAGAGCGACTTTCCTGGTTTGTTATGCTTTAATAATCTAGCTATTTAGCTCCTCTAGGAATGCTTATATGATGCCGTTAGTTTTTAGTTGGATGATTTAGGTAACCGATCTTGCCCTTCGCGAGGCTTAGTAGCCTAGGCGTCTGGCTCTAGTACTTTCATGCTTGATATAAGTTTTTCCAAGTGTTATATTACTGAGGCTATAGGCAAATATTTTATACATGTAAGATATAGTTGAATGTTCTTTCCAAGATTGTTTACGAGAGAGTTTTGGTGAGTTAGGTAATCGATTCTCACCGCACCTAGGCTAGTATCCTAGGTACAGTAGTATACTTACGCACATCCCCGATTGTTCTTTTCTCCTCCGGAGGCTAAGTTCAATCCCTCTCTCCCTCTGAGTAAGCCTTAGGCTTAATCCTAGCGTTTCTATCTGTATAATAATTCAGGTATAACTATACTAGGATATGTCTGTCCTGACCTGATAACCAGAGTGACTGTTTTTTTTGGGTTAGGGCAGAACATCAGAGTTTCTAGTCTTTGGTCTGCCTCTTCCTTGCATAGAGAATGAGTTTCCTTTGCTAGGTTAGGGGCGGATACAGGAAGCTTTGCTTCCCTAGTCCACGTCTGAAGGATTCTGTACGAGATGATTCCTCCCTCTAGTGGTCTAGCAGACTGTCCTGTGTTGTTTTTCTCGGGCTAGAGAATGAGTTTTCTCTGTTGCCCGGCGAAATAACTTCACCTAACTTAGTTCTGGTTGGGAGGAGGATAGCAAGTATTGCCAGTCTTTCGCCCTAATAGACAACTCTAGGTTAGGATGAGCTTCCCTAACTGCTGAGTGTGTCTCTTGCTAGAACGAAGTTTATAGGACCATTATCCCTTCCCCCCCCCCTCTTTCTTTCTTTTGGCCGCAGTCCTACTTCTGGACCTAGTATAGGTTAGGATGGAGGACTGGCTCAGCTCTCTGCCAGCCGGCAATTACGTGTCAGCCGGCAGAGACCCCTTGTTCTTGCAGAGTGAACTCCAGACCTCCCTTGGTCTCCCTTCCATGTCTGCCAGTAGAGTCCGGCAGGCTATGGATCCCTTGGAAGCCTGAATGCTACATTCTCCCCTTCCATGAGTTCACCCTTTCTGGATGGAAGGTCGTATGGCAATGCCGCCTTATAACCTTACATCCATACTGTTTCTCTGACTATTATGTTGTACCCTTAGCCCAGCTGCCGGCTTAACAGGCGACAGCCGGACAGGGGGAGGTTCTCTGGTTCTAAGCTATTGCTGGCGGGCATGGTTATTGCTACCTTTGCCTGCCAACAGTGGAAATACAGCTGTCGGCCGGCAATGATTGCCGGCTGGCACACATTTGAAAATCAGTGGCCTGCCGCCTATTAGTTAAAGGTAGTATATCTTTGAACTATGCAGGTGTAATGCCGGCTGGCACGTTCCGGCGTGTGCTGGCCGTCACAACAGCATGCGATGTACAGTAGTTACTATATTAGTAGTGTAGTATACACTGCATTAGTAAAACTGCAGTACAGACTTTTATGATAACACTTAAGTTCTTCAACATACTTAATGTTATCTTTTACAGCCCTTTGTTGAGACCGTACAATATATAGAAAGTGAGTTCTTTCTGTATTCATTTTATCCTGTATATTAAAACTTTATTTCAAGGTGTGAACTACACCTTAAATTTCCTTTTAGGAAATAACATAAGGTATTCTAGAATAGAAATAACCTTAGTTTTAATATCTTGGGAGGTTACAGCAATTGACGGGTCAGGAAATACAAGTATGTGTCTTTCCTTCTTTCTTTTATAGCTTTTCTATATATGCTACATGTTTTAATATAAGTGAAGAGCTTTCACTTGAAACTCATTGATTTTTCTTCTCTTTACAGGAGGACCATCCGAAGTGCGGAGTGTGTTCTGTAATGTCCGCAGTAAGAACTTCTGTGGACATCAGTTTTGCAGGAGTCACGCAGCATGCGCAGGCTCGAGAGGTGATCTCCGGTATTGGGACCCTCAGGTTTGTACTGTATGCTCTAACCTGATTACCGAGGCTTTTGACGACCCTAAGTCAACGAAGTCAAGGGATGCTGCCAGGGAAAAGTTACGAACCTGGATGAGGGGTTTTCAGAAAAACACCTCAGGCCGCTATCTTCCAAATGAGAAGATGAGGGCCTACCTTTTCCCTTAAACATCGGTTACTGCAATCATCCCTCAGCCTCAGGTGGAGATACCAACTGCCTAGAATCCGGTAGATTCTGAAGTCTCGGCCGCCCTTCAAGACATCCAATTGGACGATATGATGTCGGAGGTGTCTGATTCTACTAATAAGGACCTTCTAGGAGAAGGCCAGGAGGAGCTGTCCCAGGCTCCACAAGTAGAAGAGGAAGAGATCGACGAGGTGTCGGTTACATCGGTTCTGGACCCAGAACCTGTTCCCTCTACATTGTCTGCTATCCCAGATGCACTGGGAAGAACCCTTTCTTCCATTGTTGAGATGATCCATCACATTCAAAGGAAGAATGATGAGAGGGAAGCTGCAATGAAACTGGAGATACGCAGACTTGCAGTATCACGTGTGCCCCAGAAGCTGCTCAACGTGAAGGATCTTCCTTTGTGTTCGGACACCAATCCTTGGAGGTATGCCGAACACATGCCAATGACAACCAGGAAGATCGTGATTTCAGAAAAGTTGGGAGAAGTGGAATTTTGGCCCAACAAAGATTCTTATCCGGACTGCTATGTCCGTCTTAGAAAGGAGCCAGCCTCAAAGGAGGAGACGGAGCCAAAGGAGGTCATAGTTTTTTCCATAGTAAAGCTCATGCGTTACTAACGAGCTCGATGAAAGAGAGGGGCTTCACTAACTCAAAGGTGCCAGCCTTGAGTAAGAAGCTTCCCTCCTTTGTGGCTTCCCGTACCAGAGCCTTTCCCTTCATGGAAAAGGGATATAAGGCAGCCTTAAAGGCAGTGGAGGCATGGAAACCATGCCCCTCCTTGGAGGAGTGCAAGCCGTTATCTCTGAACTTGTCATTGGACCAAGAAGACTGGAAGGACGTACACCTTACCTTCTCAGTCGGGAAGCTAGAAGCTGATATCGCTGAACGTCAGTTTGGTCAGGAACTTCCAAAACTGTCGGAGGTTCTCTTGCGTGGAGAGCAAGAGACGAAAGAAAGACTTGCGGAATCAATGTCGTTGGAAACAAAATTAGAAACGATGGCAAGTGACCCCAAGAACCAGGACAGGTTCATGGTAGTGACCAAAACCCATCTGGCCACAGTTACGAAGGATCTCTATAACTTTATTAAAGCTAGGAGAGCCTGTAGAGAGTTCGAGTTTGCCTCTGCTGCAGTGAGGCACGAACCGAGGAAACTGATCTCCTCTTGTATCTGGGGTAAAGACCTCTTTCCCAACGAAGTGGTTAAAGAGGTAGTAGACAAGGCCGCCACAGAGAATAGGAACCTTCTCAAAAAGTGGGGCTTAGATCTTATGAGAAAGTCTTCTCCGGATGAGGGTCCCGAACCCAAGAAGAAGACAAAAAGGCCTAGGCCATCCTCTCGGCCAGCTAAACCCTACCAACAGCAACAACAACAATAACTTCTTGTGACCGCGGTGCCTCAGGTAGTGGCACAACCTCCAACCACGTACCAGATGGTACCTCAACAAGTAGCGACACAATCGCCAGTTTTTATCCCTGCCTTCGAAAGGCAGGCTTCTCCTTTCGTTCAAAAGCTACAGGAACAGCCAGAGGTTCTTCTAGACGCCCTTCAAGAGGAAGGGGATCCAGGGGAGGACGCCGTCAAGGAGGCAAGGCCTCAGGTCCACAACAGTGGAAGTGAGATCCTTCCAGTAGGAGGGAGACTACAGCTATTTAGGGGTCGCTGGACCTTTGATCCCTGGGCCCACAGCCTAATAAAGAATGGACTAGGTTGGAGCTGGAGCAGTCCTCCACCTCATTTTCCTCAATTCTCCCAACACTCAGCCCCCATTCTGGAAGAATATGTCCGAGAGCTCTTAGACAAAAGAGTAATCTGGAAAGTTAAGTCCATAAAATTCCAAGGAAGGCTGTTTTGTGTTCCAAAGAAGGACTCAGAGAAACTCAGAGTCATTCTAGACTTGTCGCCACTCAACAAGTTCATAGTGAACTACAAGTTCAGAATTTTCACACTTCAACACATAAGGACCCTGCTGCCCAAAAGGGCATATAATGTCTCAATAGACTTGTCTGACGCTTATTGGCACGTTCCAATCAATCGTCACCTCTCCTCCTACCTAGGCTTCAAGTTACATAGAAAACTTTACGCCTTCAGAGCCATGCCTTTTGGGCTAAACATAGCCCCAAGGATTTTCACGAAGCTCGCGAACGCATCCGTCCATCAATTACGCCTAAAGGGGGTCCAAGTAGTAGCCTACTTGGACGACTGGCTGGTGTGGGCAGCATCCGGGACAGAATGCATGCAAGCTTCTAAGATAGTGATCCAGTTCCTGGAACATCTAGGATTCAAGATCAACATCAAAAAGTCTCGACTTTCTCGAGCTCAAAAATTTCAGTGGTTGGGAGTCCACTGGAATTTGGAGTCACATCGACTTTCCATTCCTGGTAAGAAGAGGAAAAAAATGGCAGGATCTGTCAAGAGACTATTGAAATCCAAACGGATATCAAGACGCGAACAGGAGAGAGTGCTGGGCTCTCTACAGTTTTCTTCGATAATAGATCCAGTGCTAAGACCACAGCTAAAGGATGCAACAGGAGTCTGGAGAAAATACGCATCAAACGCACGAAGATATCTAATAAGACCACTACCGACTCGGCTGCGAATGCATCTGAAGCCGTGGTCCAATGCCAAGCAATTGAAGAAATCAATACTTCTTCAACCTCCTCCCCCGTCAGTAACTATCCACACCGACGCTTCAAAGGAAGGCTGGGGAGGTCACTCTCATCACATGAGAGTCCAAGGAGCTTGGTCCAATCTTTTCAAGTCATTTCACATCAACTTTCTAGAAGCCATGGCAGTACTTCTGACACTAAAGAAAGTATCTCCTCGCCACTCGACCTACATAAGACTGGTTCTAGACAGCGAGGTGATAGTGAGATGCCTGAATCGACAAGTATCGAGGTCACCTCAAATCAACCAAGTGATGTTGGCCATATTCCGTTTGGCGGAAAAGAAGAAATGGCACCTGTCAGCAGTTCACATTTAAGGGTTCCGCAATGTGACAGCGGACGCTCTATCCAGGTTTACACCTATAGTCAGAATGGTCCCTTGACGCAGGATCGTTTTACTTCATCTCGAGTCCAGTCCCGGAGCGGCAGATAGACCTCTTTGCAACGAAAGACAACAAGAAAATAAATCGTTACGTGTCCCCATACGAGGATCATCTAGCGGAGGCAGTGGACCCTATGTCCCTAGACTGGAACAGATGGTCCAGTATTTATCTGTTCCCTCCGCACAACCTCCTTTTGAAGGCCCTCGATAAGCTGAGATCCTTCAAAGAGAAAGCAGCAATAGTGGCCCACAAGTGGCCAAATAGTGTGTGGTTCCCTCTGGCATTGGAACGACGACTAAAATTCGTACCTCTACCGGATCCATCCCGGTCTCAGCAAGTACAGAAGTCGACTGTCTTCGCCTCATCACAGAAAACACGGAACCTACATCTCATGATTTTCTCTCCTTAGCGATGAGAAAAAGATTCGGTGTTAAAAGTCACTTTAGACTTTTAGAGGGAACCAGAAGACATTATGAGGCTTCAGGGAAGAAACAGATATCCTTTGTCAAGGCGAAGAAACCAAAAGAAATCTTGACAGATTCCTATTTATCATTCTTCATTCACCTTCATGAGCAAGGTTAAGAAGCCAACACAATTCTATTGTTCAAGCCTGCCTTGACAAGACATATACTATATGCCTTACAAGTTGACCTTTCTAACGACGTTCTTAATGAACTACAAAGGCCGATGCTAGGCTTAGCCCTTCAGCGCCTCCAAAGACCCTTTGCATGGTCATTAGATAAGATTCTTCATTGTGTATTAATAATGAACAATGAGGAATGCGCTTAGAAGGTTTTGAATTTAAAGTCATATTTCTGCTTGTACTCACTTTGGGGGCCAGAGTTAGTGAAATAATGGCTCTCTCTAGAGAGGAAGGCCACGTCCAGTTCTTGGAGGAAGAACTGAATCTATTTCCAGACCCAACGTTTCTTACCAGAAACAAGCTACCCACCAACAGGTGGGGTCCCTAGAGAATCTGCCCTCTGAAGGAAGATGTATCTCTATGTCTAGTGGAGTGCCTAAAGGTCTATCTTCATAAAACTTCAGACTTTAGATAAGGACAGCTGTTCAGAAGAGAAACCCTGGGTTCAAAGTTATCTATAACTAAGGGCGAAAATCAACCGTGTTATTCGCAGAACGGATCCAGACAGTACACCCGTTAGTCAAGATCCGAGGAAAGTTGCCTGTTCCATAAAATTTCTTTAATTATATGGACTTTGAACATCCTTGTTCGTACACCGGCTGGTAGTCATCCAAGGTGTTCTTTATGCACTATACGAAGCAAGTGGAGCAACTTAAGAGGTCTGTGGTAACAGCAGGTAGAATTCGTTAACCTTCTGTTTTAAATCTGCGAGAAACAGTATAATTAATTTGGGACGATTAATTAAGAGGGTGCGTGTGTAGTCACTGTATGTTACTACACACTGAGCGATAGGCCACGAAAGTGTCCTTACAAACTGTTCCATTGACGTTGGTGAACTATAGCATAATACGGACGCTTGTGCCAAGCATTTCTTACGCTAGTGTAAATAAACAGCATACAGAATGTATCATTATTATTAATAATTCAATTGAAGTGGCAAATCTGTTTCGCGGTAGACGAAACAATATTTTCTGTTGACTGTTTTTCTTTATGCTTTAATGCATATCATCCACATTTTATTAATTTTATAAATGTTAATCTGATATGTACGTTTATTAGATTTTAATAAACTAGTTCTTATACGCCCACACTCATTTTATTAAAATGTACTGAGCATTAAGATTAAAATATGGATATTTTTATCATGGGATCTCTTTTAAGATTGTTCCCTGATTCAAGCAAAAGTCCACTCACTTTAACCCTTCCTTAGGAAGGGTTGACATGTTACCCTAATGGGATAGTGGCAGAGATGCAAAATTTTTTCCTATGCGGATACATTCGTTATCGAATAGTTAATAAGTGTAGTCACTTTGGGGAAGGTGTCACAAATTCATACTGACATTGGTGACTCTTATACAAACTTTGCTTTATAATGTATAGGGCGAGACCACTATACAAGCTTGTCATTTTGTCATCCATAGCTATTATGTACTCATCGAGACTTTTTCCTGAGTCTAGTACGACTCTGCCCTGTAGGGGGCAGGACACACTAACATAGTTCATGCTTAGATGAAATGATGTATGACGGTAACATCATAGGTCTCTAGGTCTAGATGGACCAGGAAATTCTTTCTTGAGAGTACGGCACCGATTGAGAATCCACAGATACAGTAATGCTCTGGTAAACTTTCATCAGGACGACATTGCCTGAGCCCAAAAAACGGATTTTGAGCGAAGCGTGAAATATATTTTTGGGTGAGGTACCCATGTCGTCCTGATGGACCCGCCCTTCCTTTAATCATAAAAGGGCTTATTGACCCATCCCTATAATACAGTATCTGTAGCACCTCGTATATCGCTACAAGGAATAAAGAGGGCGCTACCGCCTTCATCAGATACACACTGGAAACAGAATAGGAGAGATGCCTTATTTGCGGCTCTCTTTTCATTCTCGTTTCAGATTCTTGTCACTGTAACCCTCGAAGCGTTAATACTGTTCAAGGTGAAGATAGCTATGTGACGTGTCAAGAATACGTCTTCTGATATTATGCGATATCCCTGTGAGATTATTTAGGGATATTCGCTCCAGGAGTTAGAATTCTGGATACCTTAAGGTAAAATTCTCTGGGAATATCACTGTAGTCAAACATACCCTAGGAAGCTACCTTTTAGGAACTTCCATCAGGACAACATGGCTACCTCGCCCAAAAATTTATTTTTCGCTTCGCTCAAAATCAGTTATGTATATATATATATATATATATATATATATATATATATATATATATATATATATATATATATATATATATATATATATATGTGTGTTTAGTCATGCACACACACACACACACACACATATATATATATATATATATATATATATATATATATATATATATATATATATATATATATATATATATATGCATATATATATATATATATATATATATATATATATATATATATATATATATATATATATATATATATGTGTGTGTGTGTGTGTGTGTGTGTGTATGTGTATAACTATAATTATATACGCACACACACACACACACACACACATATATATATATATATATATATATATGCTGGAGAAGGATTGGAATGAATTGGTAGTAGGATATCAGCTATGATCATGACGCTTTCCTTATTAGCAGGAGACCACAGGACTTTCAAAGCTTGCTCACCAGAATGTATGATATATCACATGATGTTGGGCTCCAGATAAATAGAAGAAAGAGATATTTAACGATAATGGCATATGTAATGGATGATTGATTATCATTGGAAGAAGACAGGATTAATGAGGTAGAATTATTCAAGTATTCATGAACTATGGTGTCCAAAAAAGGGTCATTATAATTGGAGTTTAGTGAAATATTGAATTAAAGCAAAGAAGACAACGGCTAGGTTAAGTAAAATCTGTAAAACTTATCGCCTGAAATAATACATAAAAATCAGGTTATAAATTGCTTTAGTTAGATATTGTTACTGTATGGACAAGAGTCGTAGTATGATAATGAATTGATTTCCCACAGATTGAGTTGATTTGAGAACAAAGCCCTCAGATGATTATTGGGAGTTAAATGATTGGACAGGATCAGGAATGAAACTGTAAAAGAGATTACTCGATTACCATATGTGAATAAGATCATGCTGAGTGATATATGGAGATGGTTTGGGCATGTTCATACTTCCCAAGAGAGAATAGTTCACCAAACTTCTAACCTGGATCTACAAGGCACTAAAAGAGTTGGAAAACCCTGTCCCACATGTCTGAGAACTCTGAAGCGTGAAATGTGAGATAATGAGTTGGGAAATATTGAATTAAAAGCTCAAAATAGAGAAGACTGGTTATATCTAACCACAGCCCTTCTCTTAAATATACGTAGGAGATGATGATGATATATATTTTTTCATTTATATATACAAACGGTATATATATATATATATATATATATATATATATATATATATATATATATATATATATATATATATATATATATTTATATATATATATATATATATATATATATATATATATATATATATATATATATATATATATATATTTATATATATACATATATATATATATATATATATATATATATATATATATATATATATATGTGTGTGTATATATATATATATATATATATATATATATATATATATATATATATATATATATATATATATATAATCTTGGTTTTTTTCTTTATAATGATAAATAATTCCTATATCATTGTTAAATGACCTCAAATATTTTCATATACGGCTCTTCAGCATCTTGCATCATGAAGAAAGACCAAATTCCAATCATATATCATATAGATTATCTGCTTATCTCAAAGTAGAAAACTTATTTATATACTTTCAATACGACTGGTGACTTTCAAGAAAGAGATATTCAACCCAAGACAGTAGAAGAACATGGCACAGAGGCTATGACATTACCTAAGTCAAGAGAACAATTGTATTATTTTGGAGTGCCATTCTACAAGAGATGCTAATCATATCTAAGGAGTCTCTCCCACTGAAAAATTACAGTGCAATAGTTAACCTCCTGAGAGTAGAATATTGGTTTGGTAATTTCAGAGCTGTCAAGTGTAGGAGGAAAGAGGAGAATGTGTAAAGAATAGGTCAGACTCTCCTGTGTATGTGTCGACAAAGATAATTTAACCAGAGAGAAAGGTCCAATATAGTACTCTCTGTACACTCAAAAGAAGCAATAACTTAGCTGGAATATGTCAACGGGTGGCGGGTGCTTTGGCCAGCCTACTTCCTGGAAACGCTACCAAGTAGTAAAATGTCGGTTTGCTTTTAAACTAAAAGCCAATTTTGGTAATGGTCATATATTACTGTGGGAAGAATCTTAATTACTTTAATATCCTGTGAATCATTGTAAACCTAAATACCCACTTAAAGGTTTGATAAGGAATAGTCCATTGTACAAGAGAAAAGGGTGTTATGTTATAGAACGTAATGACCTTATGAAATTAAGTAATTCGGTTAATAACTACAATTAATACATTTTGCAAATTTCTTGCTAATGATTTAACATCCAAAATCAAGTAATGGGTAAACTAACAGTTTATTTTTGTAGTACACCCTGTCTAACAAAATGATGTCCGAAAACTTTCATAAAATGAAGCATTATCATTAATTCTTTGATAATACCAAAATGGGGTTATTTACATTAGTTTTATGATAGTATTCCCGAATGATTTGGTCAGATTCAAAAATTTATCTTTTCCACTAATTATCAAACATCATACGTGTAGTAAACCTAGTGATTACCTCTCAAAAGATAGTAAAGCAATTTACTTAGACCCCAGGTTCTCTCTCTCTCTCTCTCTCTCTCTCTCTCTCTCTCTCTCTCTCTCTCTCTCTCTCTCTCTCTCTCTCTCTCTCTCTCTCTCTCTCTCTCAGTTTTTTACATACACACTAACTTAGGTGTTCATAATTACTAGCATTCTCCTGGGAAAAATATTCATACTAGGCATGTATATAGTTTCAACCTGTGCGCATTTAATCCAGTTTTATATTTTTCTTTCGTGACATAATTTTAAATATAAAGTAATGGATTCTTTCCCTTAATTTATATTTTCACAAATATTATAATTTTGATATAGAACTATTACTAAACTTCTTATGGCTAAATAAATCAGTACAATAATTTTACCGTAAATTTTGAGAATTATACTATATATCATCTATCACGAAAATATTCTTTGATTTTGAACCTGTTGCAAACAAGGTCAGGATCACATTAGATAACTAACATATCACTAAGATTAAATCGCAGAGCTTCGTATAATATGTTTCCATATCAAAGAAGACTAATAAAGGCCAATTGGTAACTTCATTTCTTAGCGATCGCAAGGCTGAGGTTCAAGGCCAGCTGAAACCTGTAGTTCCATTAGTTTCTGAAACCCTGCCATCTTTGTGAGCCAAGGATTGGGGTTTAGGGGAACCTTTAGGTGTACCTACTGAGTCATCGGAGGCCTTTGCCTTGCCCTCCCTGGTCCTAGCTGGATTGGATAGGGGATTGGGTGCTGATCGTGTGTATTTATTTTCAGTCTCTGGGGCATTGTTCTGCCTGCAAGGGCAATGTCACTCTCCCCTGCCTCTCGCCTGCAGCCTTCAAGCCTTTAAATAATAGAAATCTTAAAGTTCATTTATACCAACGCTGATTTCATATTCGGAAGGAAAATCTCGTTAAAAATTATAAAATCTAACCAACCCTTTTTACGTGTTATAGTTTATATAAAATTCATAGTACAGAGAGCATAATTCAGCCTCTATTTACGCGATGAGAAATTAACTACCTACAGTTTTAGATATTGTCTTCAAAATATCACTTTCCATTCGCTTTTAAACGGGAAAGATGCAAATCCTCATACTACAAATTTATCTTATATGCTATTAACCATTTTAGATTGTGCCTTAGTAACAAGTGTTTCAAGAAAGGTGAAAGTAGGCAAATAATGTTTTCGGAATTAAAACTAAATTTAAATGGAAACGAAATCTTTAGTTTAAAGATAAGATTCATCCTCTTTCACTTAACATGGAATACATCACAATACCCCAGCAATATCA
>NC_090729.1:38343739-38363739 GCF_036898095.1 Palaemon carinicauda
TTTAAGGTAACTATGATAGTTTCTTGGTCGCCTACAGGGCTTGGAATAACGTCCGAATCGAGTACCATTTCCTTATTATTAGTAATTAGTATATCTATCAACGTTGCTGAGTCTGAAGTTACTCTGGTTGGTTTTGTAATAAGTTGGTGTAACTTTAGGTTATTTACAACTTTATTCGTTTTGTTGTCTGTTTTGAGCAAGTCGTCGTTAAAATCTCCAAGTATAAAAATAGGCTTGTTCCGTAAAATTACGTTTTTAAAAGAATCGGAAATATAATTAAAAGATGAAACATTTGCTTTTGGGTGACGATATATGCAACCTAAAATAATTGACGGTAATTTACGGTTTTGTACCGATAACCATTTAGATTCAGTGCCCTCCTGTTTTTCAAAGCAATTATTTATTGAATTTACCTTTTAATAATCTTTGACATATTGTATATGCAAACTCCACCTCCTCGGCCATGATCATCTCGATAGAATTGATAAGAGGGAATATAAATATATGTGTCATTCATATAAGGATATAGCCACGTTTCACTCACACATAAAATATCAAAATTGTCTTTTTCTAATAAATGTTCAACTACATGTTTATTGCTTAAAAGTGATTTTCCATTAATATATATAATAGTTTTAAAATTATGGCGATTGGTAGACCTAAACTCTTCGGCACTATCATCTTGTCCATCTTTCTAGTTCTCTTACAAAATACTACATAATTCGCTCTTATGACCATATTCGTGGCAATAATTACATTTTAGTTTATAGTCGTATCTACAATTTGACTGCCTGTGGTTAAATTCACCACAATTGTAGCAACCTCTTCCGTATGTCGGTCTATTGTCATAAAATTTATTCCTAGGGAGATAACGATTAAAATGGTTCAAACTTTTTTTTTCCTAATACTATGAATCTCAACTTGATCTCTCCTATTATTTCCAGTTCTCAATTTATATGGCATTGAATGGCTGGGGTCACTTCCAAATCTAAAGTTTCTATGGTTTCTTACATTGTGATTTCCATAGTTATTCTCTATTACAGATCTTTTTTCACCATTGTTTTGTTTGTGTGCCATCCATTTAGTTTCATTCCAGTTTTCTCTAACAATACAACCCTGAGATGTGGATACAATTGCATCCAATAACCTGACTGCTCCTATTCTACTTCAATTATCATATGACAGACCATCTTTATTATCATAGCAGTTTTCATCTATGTCTCCCGTTCCAGTCCCGAAATAGTTCTGGGTCCCAATGTAAATAATACCGTTGTCTTGACACCAGCCAAGCAACTTAGTATTAAAATCATTAATTTTGTTAACAAGATCATCTGATTTCAAGCTTGGAACAAGCTAACATATTTTAATGCTGATATGTTAATTTTTACTTTTCAACTCTGCGACAATTTCTCCAATCTTATCCAAAACCATCTCTGATACACAATTTTCCACAAGTATTTCCTCAGCACCACCATAGATAAGGCATTCGCTTAAGGGGTGATCCAGATTTTTCTTTATCCATGACTTAATTTGAGACATATTTGCTTCAGGGAAGGTCCTAATTAGAGTGTTTTCTTTAAAGTCACTTCTTACTTTCTGTAAACTCGAATTTCCTATAAGCAACGTTTTCTTCTCATCTAAAATAGAGCCGTGTGTATCGTCATGACCGTCACTTCATTTGACACTCTTCTGTAATGCTTCTTGAAGTTTTGATTTTATCCTCTGCTATAAAGACTAGAGTTTTAAGTTCTTGGATTTCCTTTTCCTTTTCTCTCAGGTTGTTGTTAATGACATAAAAGTTATCACTTGTTTCTGTTACGAATTTTTCAAATTTCCTCAGTAGTTCTGTATATCGTCGGTCTTTATTTTCCCCTTCTAGATCAGAAGAAATTACCTGGTGTGTTGTTGCTGCTTCTAGTGGTGATCCTTGTAAGTTCGAATAATAAAGCATCAGTTTATCTATTAGTTTTTCCTTATTCGTCCAAATCCAACTTATTTGTAATTGACTCTATAATTTTCTATTTCACCTTTTGTGTAATTTCGATGTAGGACCTCCCAAGTTGGATTCCTTAATGTAGACAACGGTGGAAGATTTTTCGACGAGGTCCCAGCTGTCGCTCCTTGTAACACTTGATCGTTATTTTCTTCTGTAGTTGTTCGACTGGACATTTTATATATTTGCTCACAGTGTAAATGTTCCTAAGATTAAAACAAGTTTTAGAGGATAAGTGTACTGTGTTTTAATCTCATGTGAGAAACAGCAATGCTATTTCCGGAGAGTGTTCGTAGTGACGTAATCAGGTCTTAGTGCGCATGCGCAATTAAGAAAAATTTTGACCAGGAAGGAAACAAGGAATATATAAAATTGCTTAAGAGGAGTAAAATCGTTAAAACGATTATTTTCTTATATAAAGTATATACAAAAATTAAGAGATTAAGAGGATGAGAAATAAGATAGAATGGTGTGCCCGAGTGTACCCTCAAGCAAGAGAACTCTAAACCATGACAGTGGAAGACCATGCTACAGAGGATATGGCACTACTCAAGACTAGAAAACAAAGTTTTGATTTCGGAGTGTCATTCTCATAGTAGAGCTGCTTACCCTAGTTAAAAAGTCGCTTCTACCCTTACCAAGAGTAAAGTAGACTCTGAACAATTAAAGTGCAGTAGTTGACCCCTTGAATGAAAAAAAAATTGTCATCTCCCTTATGAGATATTGTACTGGCCGTAATTCTATTAATATAAAAAAAAAAGTTTTATGATCGTGAGCCTGAACAATATTATTGATATATTGATAAATGGACCTTTTCTGTATGGGTATACGAAAGTCTTGAAATGAAGGTAAAACATTCGTATTTATCTTTCATCCAAGAATATATTAGGCTTTCTTGTTCGATATTTTGTGTAATGTAGTCGATTCTTCTTTGTAGAATAAGTTGTTAAGTAAAAAAAAAAAAATAGATCGTGCTGAAAGGTTGTGGCTGATATTTCTTAAGGTGATTTTTTTTTCCTTCTACTTATCGTCTTAGGGGAATTTTGCGAAATATCTAACAAAACCATTAATTCCTTATCAAATGTAACAATATATGAGATAAAACTTTCCTTTTCAAGTTTATACAGAAATAAGAATTATATTTTTGTTCAAAAAGTAGTAAATTACCTTTTAGATCACCTTGGTGTTAGGTATCCATTTAAAATGTAGAAACTAATTGTACCGCACGTGTATCAATCATGTTCGTACGCTCACCCCTCAAACTGATAACCTGTCCATGCCAGTAGTTTCCTTTATTACTGTGTATGAACTTTTCTGTCGTTCTTGTCTCGAATGTGTTGTTAGTTGTAATCGACTCGTTTCTTATAATCTCCAAAACACTCGCTAATAGTGAAATAAAACTTATCTTTGGTAAAGGAAATCATAATTCAAACTATTATGCAAACATACGCACACACACACACAAACACACACACACACACACACATTTATATATATATATATATATATATATATATATATATATATATATATATATATATATATATATATATATATATATATACATACATATATATATATATATATATATATATAACCGTATATATATATATATATATATATATATATATATATATATATATATATATATAGATAGATAGATAGATAGATATAGATATATACATATATATAATATATATATATATATATATATATATATATATATATATATATATATATATATATATATATATATATATATATATATATATATATATATATATAACGGATTTTGAGCGAAGCGGAAAATCTATTTTTTGGGTGAGATGGCCATGTCGTCCTGATGGAAGTTCCTATAGGGTAGCTTCCTAGGGTATATTACAACTACGGCGATATTCCCAGAGAATTTACCTTAAGGTACCAGAATTCTAACTCCTGGAGCGAGTATCCCTAATGAAAGGGATATCGCGACATATGAGAGGACGTATTCTTGACACGCCACATGGCAATCTGCATCCCGAACAGAGATTTCATCTCGCAGGGGGCGATTGGCAAGAAACGAATTCGGGAAAGAAAAAGGGGGAGCTGCTCCCAAGGCTCCCTATCTTCCGATTCGTATGCTTGCCTGGCGCCAATCCTGGCGCCATCTGTATTCTTTGTAGCGTACACGAGGTGCTACAGATACTGTATGTAGGGAGGGGTCCTACGGCCCTTTCTTTAGAAAGGCAAGGGCGGGTCCATCAGGACGACATGGACATCTCACCCAAAAATAGATTTTTCGCTTCGCTCAAAATCCGTTTTTTGGGCTCAAGCCATGTCGTCCTGATGGAAGTATACCAGAGCATTACTGTATCTGTGGATTCTCAGAACGTGCCGTACTCCCCGGATGTAATTTTTCCCGGTCGACTAGACCTAGAGACCTAAGATGTTACCGTTATACATCTTTTCAACTAACTATAAACCATGTTAGAGCTTCCTGCTCCCTACAGGGAAGAGTCCTACTAGACTCTGGAAAAGTCTCGAAGAGTACATATACCTATGTATGAATACCAGGCAAGCTAATATGGTGGTCTCGCCCTATATTAAGTAAAGCATAGTTTGTAAAGAATCACTGCGTCAATATGAAATATCGACCAGTTCTCCGCACAATACTTGTATTGGACAAAGGTTTTATATCCGCATAGGAGGAAAACCAATGCAACATAGCTTGCATAAAGGAACAATTCTATTAGAATTATCCCAGATAAGGTACATAGAATGAATGCTCAATTATACCAATAAATTGACACAGGTGAAGGAGACGCAAGGTTCTCAAGAACCGGTTTATTGACAGGCAATAAATAGACAGGTTAACCACAATTATATATATATATATATATATATATATATATATATATATATATATATATATATATATATATATATATATATATATATATATATATATACATAAGAAGAGGATAACCCAAAACTTTAAGCATAAGTATGATAGTAAACAGAACTTGTTTGTCTGAAAGAAAAAACATTAAATGCCACTTTTAAGATACCGAGGTATCAAAGTCATAAAAGTCTGTATTACAAATCAATGACATTAGCGTTAGAAACGCTCGGCACACATGTCTGCACTTATGCTAAGTTCACCTTCGGAAAAGGAACAGTCTACATGGGCAACACAGTGCCCTCACTTAGTTTGTAGTACAGTATGTAACTACACACTCACCCTGGAATTAATCGTCCCAATTAAGACCACTGTTCCTCGAAGAGTTAAACAGTAGGGTTAACACCGCGACCCACTGCTACCACAGATCTCTTTAGTTCCTCTACTTGCTTCGCATAGTGGCGAAAGAACACTCTGGAAGACTTCCAGCCAGTGTATGAATGGAGATGTTCAAAATCCATACAATTAAAGAAATTTAAGGATGAGGCAACTTTCCTCAGATCGTGACCTGCGGGTGTACTGTCAGGATCCGCTCTGCGAATAAAATATGTGATTTTCGCTCTGAGTTGATTCAGAGATAAATTTGAGCCTGATGTTTCTCCCCTGAATAGTTGACCACCCTTGAAGTCTGAAGTTCTATGAAGATAGACCTTTAGGCATTCTACTGGACATAGAGATGCATCTTCTTTCAGAGGGCAGATTCTCCAGGGACCCCACCTGTTGGTGGGTAACTCATTCTTGGCGAGAAACGTAGGATCCGGAAACAGGTTCAGTTCTCCCCCATCCAGGAACTGAACACGACCTGCCTCTCTCGAGAGGGCTACAATCTCACTAACCCTGGCCCCGGACGCGAGTGCAAATAGGAAAATAACTTTTTGTGTCAAATCCTTTAACGCACACTCTTCATTGCTCAACAGAGAAGCGAAATGAAAAACTTGTCTAAAGACCATGAAATGGGCTTTGGAGGTGCTGAAGGCCTGAGCCTAGCGCAGGCTTTCGGGACTTTATTAAAGATCTCGTTACCTAGGTCGACCTGGAAGGCATATAGAATGGGTCTTGTCAAAGCAGACTTACACGCTGAAATCGTGTTAGCTGCCAATCCTTGACCATGGAGGTGGAGAAGAAAGATAAGCAGAAGTCTGTCAAGATCTCCTGCGGATTCTTCGCCTTGACAAAAGGCCACCTATTTTCTCCAAGATGACTCATATTGCCTTCTAGTAGATTTGCACTTATATTCCTCAAGGAAGTCTATGCTGGCTTACGAAATCCCGAAACGCTTTCTCACCGCTAGGGAGAGAAAATCATGAGCTGCAGGGTCCGGGTTTTCTGTAATGAAGCGCAGACAGTTGACTTCTGGACTTGCTGGGTCAGAACTGGATCTGGTAGCGGTACAAACTTCAGCTACAGTTCCAATGCCAGGGGGAACCACACGCTGTTCGGCCACTTGTGGGCCACTATTGCCGCTACCCCTTGAAGGATCTCAGTTTGTTGAGGACCCTCAACAGAAGGTTGTGAGGAGGGAACAGATAAATCTTGGACCATCTGTTCCAGTCGAGGGACATTGCGTCCACTGCTTCCGCTAAGGGGTCCTCGTACGGGGCACGTACAGGGGCAACTTCTTGTTGTCTTTCGTCACAAAGAGGTCTATCTGCAGTTCTGGGACTTGATTCAGAATGAAGGAGAATGATCCTGCGTCTAAGGACCATTCCGACTCTATCGGTGTGAACCTGGATAGAGCGTCCGCCGTCACATTGTGGACTCCTTGAAGGTGAACTGCCGACAGGTACCACTTCTTCTTTTCCGCTAATCGGAAGATGGCCAACATCACCTGATTGAGAGGTGGTGACCTCGATCCTTGTCGATTCAAGTATCTCACAACTACTTCGCTGTCCATCACCAATCTTATGTGGATCGAGTGACGCGGGAAGACTTTCTTTAAGGTAAGGAGCACTGCCATAGCTTCTAGAAAGTTTTATGTGAAAGGTCTTGAATAGCTTGGACCAAGTCCCCTGGACTTTTTTCCGATGAGAGTGACCTCCCCATCCCTCCTTCGAGGCGTCTGAGTGAATCGTCACCGACGGGGGAGGTGGCTGAAGAAGAACCGACTTCTTTAGATGTCTGGCTTGGGACCAAGGCCTGAGAAGAGTACTTAGCCGAAGCGGCTGGTCTTCTCAGATCTCTTCGCGCGTTTGATGCATAACTTCTCCAAACTCCAATTGCATCCTTTAGCTGTGCTCTTAGCACTGGGTCTGTCACCGAAGCAAACTGGAGAGAGCCCAGTACCCTCTCCTGCTCGCGTCTTGATATCATTTCGGAATCTAGAAGTCTCTTGACAGAACCAGCTATCTCCCTCCTTTTCTTCGCCGGGATGGAGAAACGGTGTAACAAAAGGTCCCAGTGGCTTCCCAGCCACTGGAACTTTTGAGATGGAGAAAGTCGAGACTTTTTTTCTGTTGATCTTGAAGCCTAGGTACTCTAGGAACTGGATCACTTGACTGGAAGCTTGCAAGCATTCTGTCTCGGATGCTGCCCACACCAACCAGTCGTCCAGGTAGGCTACTACCGGAATTCCCTTTAGGCGTAATTGTTTGAGAGCTACGCTCGCAAGCTTCGTAAAAATCCTTGGGGCTATGTTTAGCCCGAATGGCATGGCTCCGAAGGCGTATAGTCTTCGTTGTAGCCTGAACCCTAGGTAGGGGGAGAGTCGATGGCTGATTGGAATGTGCCAATAGGCGTCTGACAAGTCTATAGAGATGGAATATGCCCTCTTGGGCAGTAAAGTCCTTATGTGTTGCAGTGTTAGCATTTTGAATTTGCAATTCACTATGAACTTGTTGAGTGGCGACAAGTCCAGAATGACTCTGAGCTTTTCCGAGTCTTTCTTGGGAACACAAAACAGCCTCCCTTAGAAATTGATGGGCTTCACCCTTCGGATCACCTTTTTTCTCCAACAGTTCTTGAACGTACTCCTCCATAACGGGGGTGGCGTGTTGGAAAAACCAAAGGCACGGGGGTGGAGTGCTGTACCAGCTCCAGCCCAGTCCATTCTTGAGTAGGCTGTGGGCCCAGGGATCGAAGGTCCACTGATCCCGAAATTTCAGAAGTCTCCCTCCTACCGGTATCACCTCACTTGTACTGCCGTCCTGAGGTCTTGCCTTCCTGACCACGACCACCCCTGAATCCCCTACCCCTTGAGGGTCGTCTAGACGAGCCTCTGCCTGCTCCTCTAGGCTTTGCTCGAAAGGAAGTAGACTGCCCTTCGAACGCTGGGGTGAATGCCGTGGACTGTGTCGACACGGCCTGGGGTACCCACTGAAAAGTGGCCGGGGTTTGTGCCACGATCTGGGGCACTGGGGGCAATGGCAATTGCAGTTGCTGTTGCTGTCTAACAGGCTTGGCTGGCCGAGACGGTAGCCTAGTCCTCATAGTCTTCCTCTTTGGTTGAGGACCCTCATCCGGGGAAGACTTTCTTTTGATAGCCAGGCCCCACTTCTGGAGAAGGTTTCTATTCTCCAAGGCGGCCTTATCAACAACTTCTTTGACCAAGTCACTTCGTCACTGTGGCCAGATGAGTCTTGGCCACCACCATGAACATTTCATGGACCTTGGGGTCACTTGCCATCGTCTCGAGAGTAGTCTGAAGAGACATTGAGGCAGCCAGTCTTTCTTTTGTCTCGAACTCTCTTCGCAAAAGAAAGTCGGACAGCTTAGGGAGGTCCTCGCCGAACTGACGTCCGGCAATATCAGCCTCCAACTTTCCAACTGAGAACGTAAGATGGACGTCCTTCCAGTCTTTGTGGTCCATAGGCAGGGCCAGCGACAAGGGTTTACACTCCTCTAGGGAGGGGCAAGGCTTGCCGGCCTCGACTGCTTTTAGTACAGCCGCAAACCCTTTCTGTAAAAAGGGGAAGGCTCTAGTAGGCGAGGACACAAAGGAAGGGAGCTTCCTGTTCAATGCGGCTACCTTTGAGTTTGAGAAGCCCCTCTCTTTCATCGAGGATGAAAGTAGAGCTTGAGCCTTAGCATGGTCCATCACTATGACCTCCTTCGGCTCTGTCTCCTCCTTTGAAGCTGGTTCCTTCCTCAGCCGGACATAACAGTCCGGATATGATGCCTTGCTGGGCCAGAATTCCACCTCCTCCAGGGGAACTGAGCCCAGCTTATCCGAGATGACGATCTTTCCAGTCGTCATCGGCATGTGCTCAGCATACCTCCATGGGTTAGCATCTGAGCACAAGGGAAGGTCTTTCACATTGAGCTTTTTCTGGGGCCCATGTGATTCTGCAAGGCACTGCATTCGCAGTTCCATTGCAGCCGCCTTCTCCTGATTCTCCTTCTGTATTTGTTGGATCATTCCAACAATAGAAGAGAGGGCTTGTCCCAGCTTTACTGGGAGACCGGCCGATGTTGAGGGAATAGGCTCCGGAATCTGAACCGGAGTAGCCGACACCTCGTCGACCTCTACCTCTACAACGTCTGGGGCTTGAACTTCATCCTGGGCTTCTGCCAGGAGGTCTTCCTCTAGACACTCGTCCACATCAGACATCCTGTCATCTAACTGGATGTCTTGCATCGCGACCGCGACTTCAGCATCCACCTGGATCTGAACTTGGGGGATCTCCTCTTGAGGCTGGGGAATCACTGCATCAGCTGTTGCCTTAGGGAAAAGATACGCCCTCATCTTCTCACTTGGAAGATAAGGGCCAGAAGTGTTCTTTTGGAAGCCCCTTACCCAGGTACGAAGCTTCTTCCTAGCTATATCCCTTGATTCCGCCGTCCTAGGGGAATCAAAGGCCTCAGTAATCAGGTTAGTGCACACAGTACATACCTGAGGGTCCCAATACCGGAGATCATCCTTGGAGACAGCGCATGCTGCGTGTCTCCTACAAAACTCATGTCCGCAGAGGTTCTTGCTGCGGACGTTGCAGAAAGCACTTCCGCACTTCGGAGGGTCCTTCTGTAAAGAGAAGAAATTTCCATGAGTATCAAGTGAACTATGTATCACTGGATATGCATAGTATAGCATAACAATTCAGAAAGGAAAGACACACACTTGTGTTTCCCTCACAACCCATTGTTGCAGCCTTCCAGATAATAAAATCAAATGGTTAATCTCTTCTAGAGTAACCAATGCAAAGTTTCCAGAGGAAACAGGTGGAGCTCACACCTAAGCAATGATTTTAAAAACCTGGATAATAGACAGGAAAGAACTCACTTTCCTATCTGTAGGGCAACAGCAAAGGACTGTGCAAGAAAACACAAAAGTGTTAGAACACACAGTGCCATACCAAAACCCATACTATAGTTTTCCTCTTACTGCATATGTTATACTGAAGAATACTACTACAGTATAGGAGGATACGTGCCGGCCGGCACCTGCCGGCCGGCACACACCATAACTAGCTTTAAAGTATACTACTTAACAGCTATAAGGCGGCAGAACTCTGGTTCAAATGCATGTGCCGGTCGGCAGCAATTGCCGGCCGGCAACAGCCAATGTCGGCCGGCAATGGCTGCCGGCCGGCAACTACACAAGGTAGTACCCAGCTGCTGGCCACACTCTTGGTGACCAGCAGACAAGGGCTGACATTAGCCGGCCGGCAAAGGTACAGGACTGATGCCAGCCGGCAGCAAAAGAACCAGAGGACTACACCTGCCCGGCTGCCGGCCTCATAGGCCGGCAGCCGGGTCGGGTACAGCACTAGAAGAAAAATAGGATGGATGCCGGGATAAGAGTGTACACTACCTCCAAGCCCGGCAATCCGAAAGAGTGCATATAAGGAAGGGGAGAATCTAATTCAGGCTTCCTGGCCAATGCCGTCTGGCTCTACAGGCAGGCATGGATAAGGGACCAAGGGAGGTCCGGGGAGCACTCAAAATATAAGACCCTTGCCGGCCGGCAGCTCTGCCGGCCGGCAGGGGGCTGAGTCAATTCCACATCCTAACCTATACTAGGTCCAGATGTAGAACGACGTACAGTACTGTAATGGCTAGGCCATTACGGAGATAGAGGGGGAAGGGACAAAAGAGGGTCCTACCAACCTTGCTTTAGTGACGGATCACCCGCAGCCAAGAAACTTATCTTAGCCTAAGGGAGGTCTAAGGGGGGAGGCCAGCAATACTTGCCAGCTCCCAGAGCACCAAAGCAAGGAAGGTGTTGCCACTCCCAGGGAAAGAAACTTATCCTCCCCCGAGAACAGCAACAAGGACTAGTCTGGTAGATCACAAAAGAAGGAATCATATCCACAGAAACCTTTGGTAGTGACCTAAGGAGGCTAAGCCACCTTTGTCTGTGTCAGGGCAGCGAGGGAGACTCTACCCCAAGCCAGATAGGCAGAGACTCAGACTAAAAACTCTGTTGTTCTGTCCCTCTTTGAACCAGACTTACTGGGACAGGAAGGTACAGTAACACCCCAGTATAGTTTTATCGACAATTAATTCGGAAAAAACCACTTAGGGATAAGCCCAAGGCATAAACAGAGGGAGAGGGATTGCATACCTTCTCCGAAGAAAAGAAAGCCATCGGGGAGTATGAGAAAGTATACTAAGGCTCCATAAGCAACTTAGCCTAGGCACCAAGAGAATCGATTACCTAAATCACCGAAACTCACTCGTATACTATCTTGGAAATATTCCACACAATCTTAAATGTATAAAACATAGCCTAAAGCTTCAATAAAATTTTATTACACTCGGAAAAACCAAAATCATGCATGAAGTACTAGGACCAAACGACTAGGCTACATGGCCTAGCGTAGGCCAGAATGGTGAATACTTCGCCAAAACAATACTAAGCACGAAAGGAAATCCTATGTAATGCTAAATAGCTAAAATTTATTAAAGCAAAACAACCGGGAATGTCGCTCTGACTAACTAAACTTATACCTAGCGAGCGACAGCGTCCATGACGCCTCCGGTAGGCTACGGCTCTTGTAACAAAGATTAATCCTATTAATCACTCAAAAATTTACCAAGAGCCTACATTTATACATAAAAGACATGGTACTCAACTTATCAGAGGCCGACGAAGACGGAGAAGCCATGAAAAGTAGAATAAATCCAAGATTTGCGAGAAACACAGGAAAAAACACCGAGTTGTTAAGCTACGCAAAAAGGAATACAGATGGCGCCAGGATTGGCGCCAGGCACGCATACGAATCGGAAGATAGGGAGCCTTGGGAGCGGCTCCCCCTTTTTCTTTCCCGAATTCGTTTCTTGCCAATCGCCCCCTGCAAGATAAAATCTCTGTTCGGGATGCAGATTGCCATGTGGCGTGTCAAGAATACGTCCTCTGATATGTCGCGATATCCCTTTCAGGAGGGATATTCGCTCCAGGAGTTAGAATTCTGGTACCTTAAGGTAAATTCTCTGGGAATATCGCCGTAGTTGTAATATACCCTAGGAAGCTACCCTATAGGAACTTCCATCAGGACGACATGGCTTGAGCCCAAAAATATATATATATATATATATATATATATATATATATATATATATATATATATATATATATATATATAGATATATACATATATATATATATATATATATATATATATATATATATATATATATATATATATATATATATATATATATATATATATATATATATATAAGAATATATATATATATATACAGTATATATATATATATATATATATATATATATATATATATATATATATATATATATATATATATATATATATATATATATATATATAGAAAGGGGCTGGTAGTGTATGCTAAAACTGAATACCCCTCTTCTCATAAGTCCTGCTCTGAGCGTGGATGTCTTAAGATTAACGTCATAAAGGCTGTAAAAAGTAAAATAGCTTTTAGTAACGTTCAATATATTGGAAACTCGACTTGGTTTATTCTATCTTTGACTATTCCCTTATTATTTTGACATAGTTACAAGTTGATGGAAAGGCATATTCTGTGGTCAGCAATAACACCAATGTGTCCCTAACAAGTTAATTATGGTAGGATTTCCTTCATTTCTTCAGGTAACCTTCGAAAGCCTATGGCTGTAATAATTTAATTAGATTTATAATTCCTTATACGCTTCAAGAGTAAATATACTGTGAAAATCATCAATCATTTACAAGTATTAAAGTAAGAGCCACATTTTATTACTTTTTTGAAAATCGAATATTTGATAAGAAAAATATATAGAATACAAGAGGCGCCAGATACAGCAAATGTTCTCCTCATTGATGTGAACGCTTTTGTAGAATTGCAGTATCAGTTGACGTGTGAATCTAAACCGTTTGAAATCAGGCAATGCTGAATTTAACGTTTCAAGGTCACAGAAGGTCAGGGTGCCAGTTAAAGCTTACAAATGTTTTTCCTGCTTGTCAATCATATCAAATAACTGTGTTTATGCACTTGTTTAAGACACTATTAGATGCTGTAATTTCCAAAAAAATGATTATGCTAACTTTTCGAATCACCAGTCTCTCTGTAAAAAAAAAAGAAAAAAAAATCCAACGAATGTCCATTATTATTATTATTATTATTATTATCATTATTATTATTGTTATTGTTATTGTTATTATTATTACTATAATTATTATTATTATTATTACAAGCCACGCTACAACCCTAGTTGGTAAAGTAAGTAGGTTAACTCAAAGCCTTGAAAAGGAATAAATTAATAATTAGAATAAACTATTTTAATGACAGTAACAATATTAGATTAGATCTTTTATATATAAACTGTAAAAATTATATAAACTAGACAAAAAAAATAGAGATAAGATAGAAAATCATGTTCGAGTGTACCCTCATGATGAGAACTGTAATCCAAGATAGTGGAACGCCATGGTAAAGAGGCTATGACTCTACCCAAGATTAGAGAAAAATGGTTTGATTTTGGAGTATCCTCGTAAAAAAGCTGCTGACTATAGCTCTAGAGTCTCTTCCACCATTGCCAAGGAGAAAGTAGTCATTGAACAATCACATTGCCGTAGTTAAACCCTTGTGCATAGACACTTGGTTGGTATTCCCATTGTTGCCAGGTGTATGAAGCAGAGGAGAATGTGGAAAGAAAAGGGCAGACTACTCGGTGTATGTATAGGCAAAACCAAATTGAGCAGTAACCAGAGAAAGGAATTCAATGTAGTACTGTCTGGCCAGTCAAAGTGGGTAAGATAGTTTAAACACTTTTCCGAACGAAAGTAAGTTTTTTCATGGTATAGAATCATTTTTGTCCCCGAAAAACGTAATTTGCCGGCAAATTTTGAAGTTTGTAGAAATTAATTTCTAAGTACCCCCTGATATTGGAAACAATGTTTTCCATCTATTCATGACTCTTAAACTCTTTATTTTTTTGTTTTTAACACATTTTTTACCATTTTTACCCAACTAACGTACTTTTTCAAAAAAATTACGAAAATTGCATATCATCACAATTGACATGTAAAATGGGTTGGAATATGTTTTTTATGATGAAAAATAACTAAATTAATGAAATATACTGAAACATTGTTATGATTATGTACTTAAATTTTGATTCAAAACTAGTACAAATTTTGTTATATTTTGGAAAATATCAAAAAATTTTAATAAAACCAGAAAAGTTATGGAAGTAAAATTTTATTACAAAAAATATGAAAAAATTACAAACAATTGACAAAAAAGACATATTTACTTCTTTTCATCCTTACATTTACATGTTTTCTTATAATTCATCACAGTATGAAAAATTTCAAAACAGGGGACAACACAAAGAGGAGGGTTTTGTGGGCACGCTTTACAGGAATATGTCTGCTTCCTCTTACATGTCCCCTTTCCTTTTTTGCAACATTGAGATGGCAATATTGAACAAACACTACAATTAGGTAGGTACTTCTTATTTTCATACTAAGCAATAAAATGCCTTTCCCCCAAGCGCTTGTTTTCCACCAAGTCCCTAACAACATTCTTTCTTCTTGGCTTTGTGTTATATCCCTCTAACAATCCTTTTATTACCTCTTGTCTAAACACAACCTGGGTCACTTTCTTTCTATTTTGCAAGTTGTAACTAATTTTGGAATTTACAAGAGCAACTTCAATCACAAAATGCCAGAGTGTCTGATACCACTTTTTGCTACGGTGATTGAAGGGGTAGGTTGAGCAGAATTGATCAAAAAGGTCTACCCCTCCCATATATTTATTGTACTGAGCTTGCAAAGATGGTTTATCTACTTCCCTTACCCCTTTCTTAGATTGAATAGATTTTTTCACTGTACCTGTGTCCCCAACACTCGAAAGGATATTTACTCTACCACTATCTTGCCAAACGACAGCAACCAATTCCTCATCTTTACTCTTCCACATTATTGGTGGCTGGCCTTTCTTAGGTTTTACTTTTTTCATCTGTGATGGCAAATATTTTCTGTTTGGACGAACTGTCCCACATGCTCCAGTACCTTTACTTCGAAGTTTTTGAAAAAGGGGTACTCCACTAAAAAAGCTGTCCATGTAAACTACATGGCCTTTGTTTTCAAAGCCTTCAAACAAATTTTCTACAACAGATGCACCAAGTCCTTTGCCTTTATTAGAATCTAGCCCCTTCCCTGTGTAAACATCAAATTTCAACAGATAACCAGTCTTAGAGTCACAGAGAGACCAAACCTTAATTCCCCATTTGGTAGGCTTTTTAGGCATGTACTGCTTGAAAAAAAGCCTCCCTTTGAATTTCACCATACTTTCATCTACACTCAAATCTCTACCACTTACATAATATTTAGAATATAGATCTTTCACCATGTCTAAAATTGGTTTTATTTTATAAAGTCTGTCATCATTACCATCAACAGAATTATCTGCAAAATGTAGACAGGAACGGATAATTTCATACCTGTCACGTGACATTATATTGGAAAAACCAGGTGTCTCAGTTAGCCAAAACTTTTTAGAAAAGTAGCTTGCTAGACTACTTTTGTGCAGTAATCCCATTGCAATTTCAATAGCAATAAATGCTTTTATTTCCCCTGCATCCACATCTCTCCATGCTCTGTACCGTGATCGAGGGGCTAAAGGTTGCATTTTTTCTATCATGTATGCTGCATACCGGTTAGTTTCCACAGCTACATGATCATATATTTCATTAGGAAACAACTTAGAAAAGCATAAAAATGGAGTGCAGTCATCTAAATTTACAGCCCTATTAGTTTCTGAATAAATTGGTATAGACTTTACCTTTATTGGAGGATCTGTGCCTACATTCTTTATATTCACCCATGAATCATCAGTTAGTGTTTTATTCAAGTCATCATCTTCAACTTCTTCATCAGCATCTTCAACTTCTTCATCAGCATCTTCATCTGCGTCTGCTTCATAATCCTCATATAGTTCTTCCCTTTGTACAAATAAATCTTCTGTTTCTGAGTCTTCTTCTGCAAGAATATCAGCAATCTCCCGTTGTGTTGCACACCTCTTCCTTTTTGAAGCCATTATAGGTGACCCTGAAAGTAAAAAATAAAATTAGCATACCCTAATAAAGAAATTACATTTATAGCTACTAGACATATATATATATATATATATATATATATATATATATATATATATATATATATATATATATATATATATATATATATATATATACTGTACATATACATATACATATACACACACGCACACATATATATATATATATATATATATATATATATATATATATATATATATATATATATATATATATATATATATATAGAGAGAGAGAGAGAGAGAGAGAGAGAGAGAGAGAGAGAGAGAGAGAGAGAGAGAGAGAGGGGGGGGGTGAGTAGTATGTAGCCTACCGGTAGCCTATGATTTGTCTTTACAATTCGCATATTATCACATATTTGAAGACACTGATATTAGGCCTAGAGTTTATGGTAATATACATCATATTCTACCATTATAATAAGTCCAGGCCTATACACAAAGCCTATCATAACATAATCGAAGTTGGCCAACTTACAGTAAAATAGGCTTACTAGGCTTGAAAGAGATGCCCTTCATATTACCTCCTATTACACCATATTTTACACTTATTTAATGATTTAATCAGACTTATTATAGTCTACTTATATTCAAGAACTAATTAGAATAAATAAATTATTACTGAAATAAATGATACATACCTTTAAAACCTGATGTTTGTAAACAACGTGAACTTCGTCGCATCAGCTGATAACACCTGTTTTTGTTTACGTTTTGTTTCGTCTTCTGGTCACTAGATGGCAGCACCTACTGGACAGCAAACGTTTTCATCGTACACTTGAATGTCAAAAGTATCGGCGGCGCTATTCAAAAAGTTTTTTCGCCGCCGTGGGGTAAACTCGCTTTTCGCAGTTAAGGGAGAAATTTTAATTTTCGAGTATACTCGCTTTTCGCAGTCAAAGGGTTAAAAAATACCAATTTCTTTTAAAAAACTGTACAACCTGCTCCACTGGAGCAGTCTCACCTAAAATTTCCCCAAGGGACATATTCATTAAATGATTTTTCCTACGTTGAAATTTAGAAACAGTACATGACACTAAAATATGTTCAACGTTTATATCTACTTGGCAAGCAGAGCAGCAAGGAGCCAGCCATCAGATACTTATGTGTATAATGTGTGTGCCCTATACGTAAATGTGGTATAACAATGCTAGATCTTTTGTCCACCTGTAAATGTGACCATGGCCTAATTGACTTTAATTTAAGATTATTATTTGAATTAGACCAGTGGGCCTGCCACTTGTCTCTACAATAAAATCCAATACTACTTTTAAAATCTGATACTGGGACACCCATGCTGGAAATGTAATCAAGCCTAGTTGCAGCCTTAGTTGCAACGTCGGCTCGCTCATTTCCTATAATTCCAACATGGGACGTAACTCAGCAAAACCTCATCGTAAAATGCTTTCTATTCACTAAAATATAAAACAAATTTTGTATCTCTTACACCAAATGATGGCAAGAGACTAAACTTCTTTATGATAATAAAACACTCAACGAGTCGGTAAAAATGGTAAAAATTGTATTCGTGAAAACATTATACTGAGCAACCCACACCATCAGAACTCTTGGAACCATCTGTATAAATGTGATAATCATCATCCTCCTCGGAAGCATGCGATAGGAAACTAGCCCTTAACTGCTCATCTGAGCTGTTCCTTTTACTATCCATAACCGGACAAATCTCTATCTTAGGCCTATTCCAATGAGGATATTTTGAAGGGGTAATTTCAGTCACTGTAAGGGGAAGTAATCTCACGTCAATAGCTGAGGTTTCTCGTCTTACTTCTAGTGGTTTGGGCAACCTACTATGGGTTTCACAGACAGTGCAAGTGCGATTTTTTTGCAATTATTCTGTAACGAATACTCGTATCAGTACGAGATTTTACTATAGTGTATTACACCCAGTAAGGAAATTTATAGGAGTATCATGAATCATTTATTGTAAATAATATAGACTTTTGTATCTATACCAAGAGGCAAAACTCATTTGCCAAACAAGAAAACGAACACCAGGTTGGAAGAGCTCCGCCTGCCTACAACCCCTTTCACCTCCAACCCCCATTTTCTTCCTCCCCTCTCCTTTCTTCCCTCACCTGCCCTACGTCTTTCCTTCTCTCTTTCTCTCTCTCTCTCTCTGAATGTTGCTTTGATTTAAACATATTTTTTTACGATTTTTTTTTCTATCAATCTAATAATTATTTACATAACCAATACCATAGAGAGAGAGAGAGAGAGAGAGAGAGAGAGAGAGAGAGAGAGAGAGAGAGAGAGAGATGAGCAAACCAGTGAATAAAGCAGTCAGTCATCTGATAGGTAACAACCGATTGAATTGTTCCATATCTACAACAATAAATATTATAATTAGTTAAGATAGATAGATAGATAGAGTGCTTGATATAAAAAAAAATAATACAAAATAAGTTGCAATTTAAGCTACCTTCTCAGAAAGAGAGCATGAAGGGAAGGGAAAGAACGGAGAGGGATGGATGGCTTGGAGGTGGAGAGAGATAGCTTGAAGCAGGGGAGAGCAGGTGAGGGATGAAAGAGAGGGAGGGAGGGGGTGGAGGTAGAGGTTCTGTATATTATTGTTCGGTTTTGTGACTGGATGATTGAGATTTTGCCCTTTGGCATAGGGGCAAGTGTCTTTATAATTAATAATTAACGATTCATTATACCCCTATAAATTTCCTCACTGGGTGTAATACCCTATAGCAACATCTCGTATTGATACGACTGTTCGTTACAGAATAATTGCAAAAAATCGCACTTGCACTGTCTGTGAAACCCATAGTAGTCCTAGTTGGTGCTCTATGAACGAGTTGTTTTACGAATAGAAATTTGGGTTGAATACGAAAAACACTTTTAAATGTGCGAAATATATCATTAATCGAATGCCAAGTAACGAACTACCAATTAGCTATGATGGTGAAGAGGGGTTGGTTTCAATTCTAGGTACAAAAAACCTGAAATCGACAGGTAAAAGTACAGAGGAATTGTCGTTGACTATTATCTTTCTTCGTGGCCAAGTGGTAAGTCACTGTCTATAAAAGTTTGCCGGACCAGGGTTCGACTCCAAGCCGGTCACAAGCTCTTGTTTTTGTGTGATTCCGCTTTGGGCTCTGATCCTGAGGTCGTTAAGAGCTGTGGCGGGATGTCATGTAGATATAGTTGATTGGAGAATGGTAATTGTATTCGTGGAAGAATAGACGAATTGACTAATTCGTTTTCCTTACTTTTTGTTTTCATTTATGGTGTTCGTTTATGTACGGATAGTAAACTGACTGATTGCTTTTTGTTAATATTAAATGTAAATTCTGAAATTTCCCCTTTCTGTATTCTAATTAAATTAATTAATTTAATGTTAAATGTATTCCTTATAAGGAAACAGTTTTTTTTTTTTTTTACTTTTGGACAAAGTAAAAGAAAACGGAGTTGATGATATGTTTTGGTCCGACAAGGAGTTTAGTCTCTGCAGAAGTTAAGAGCCAGCCGGACCTAGAGAACGAGTGTTCTTTCTGCCATTAAAATTGAAGAATTAAATTCGAAAAACCAAGACGAGATTGTTACTGGAAATAGTGTAGG
>NC_090729.1:38391083-38393583 GCF_036898095.1 Palaemon carinicauda
GGCTATGTAAATATACAATTAGTAATTAATATGACTACTCAAATTCCAGAATTGATAAACGAAAAATATTTAGACATATCTCCATTACCTGAAACATGATTAAATAACTTGGAGAAGGCAAATATCACTGAAATGCACCTTAAACCTCCATCCCACCCCACTCCACACACATATACACACCTTCTTTCACATAATGCGAGAGGGTAGGTCTAGTGGGGGTGTCCAACTCATTATTCATTGAAGTTATTCCGTGAGTCGTATAACAGTGACCATTTAACAGTAATTGAACAATACGTGATATGAAACGTTAAATACTCTGAACGAACAAGGTAAAATGGCAGTTGAGGTCTTGTAGAGAGTAGGGTTCCCCCTGCTGTATAGGACCGGAAAAGCAGCCGTCAAAAAAAGTAAAGTAAGTAGTTTATCTGGGTGTAAGTTCACATGAGAGCAGCGGGAGTAAAAAATTATCAATAAAATTCCTCATATCACAGTATAACAATATAAGAAATATTTTTAACCAGAAGCTCAGTGATTTATTCATAGTGCTAAGTTAGTTATGTAATTCGATCCTAACCTTGTTTACAGCAGATTTAAAAACAAAGAATATTTTCCTGACAGGTTATATATAGTATAATTCTTAAAATTGACGGTACAGATTATGTACTGATTTAGTCAGCTTCCAAACAATTACTATGAGATTCACATTGAAATTCTAATTATCGGGAAAGCATTCATTACTTTATACTAAAACAATGTCACAAAAGACAAAACTGTAATAGGATGAAATGTGTTCTTTATTTTTTAGTGGAATGGTATTCACTTTGAATAGTTACATCAGTGTATAGGAGAGAGAGAGAGAGAGAGAGAGAGAGAGAGAGAGAGAGAGAGAGAGAGAGAGAGAGAGAGAGAGAGAGAGAGAGAGGACTAAGTAAAATACCTAGGTATTTTTGAGATGTAATCAGGAGGTATAACACATGTATAATGTGTGAAATTTAGAGGAAAAGATATATTTGATTCTGACCAGATCATTCGGGAATACTATAATGAAACTAACGTGTCATGTAAATAACCTTATTTTGGTAATATCAAAGAATTTTTGATAATGCATCGTTTTATGAAATTTTTAGGATATCTTTTTATTAGACGAGTTGTAATAGAAAAATAAACTAGTTGTTAGCAATTACATGATTTTAGATCGTAAATAGTTCGCAGGAAATTGGCGAAATGCATTGAATGTATATGTTAATCAAATCACTCAATTTCATATGGCCATTACGTTTAAGCATTAGATATTTTTTTTCTCTTTTTAATGAAACCATTATTTTTTTTCTTGTAGGATGGACTATTTGCTTTCAAAATTTTCACTGGGCATTTATTTTTACAATGATTCAAAGGATATACAACAATCATGATTTTCCCTCAATAATGCACTACCGCTAGCTATTGGGTACTTTGAGTGGCCAGAGTTTACAACATTGGATCCCTATCTCTCGTTGCGGCTCATTTTATCTTTGCCGTCCCATACACAAAATAGTCTGACCTATTTTTGATAGATTCTCCTCTTTCCTCATACATTTTACAAGACTGAAATTGCCAAAACAATACATTTTCTCACTTAACTAGTGCACTATAATTGTTCAATGGCTACTTCCCTCTTAGAAAGGGTAGCACAGACTCCTTTGGTATGGTAAAGAGCTCTTCCTGTGGAAGGATGCCCCAAAATCAAACCATTGTTCTCTAATCTAGGGTAGTGTCCTAGCCTCTGTACCATGGACTTCCTCTTTCTTAGGTTAGAGATCTCAAGCTTGAGAGTATACCAGGGCACACTATTCTATCTTATTTTTCTTTCTTCTTCATTTTGATTTTTTTATCCTCTTGTTATTTTCAAAGTTTCAAAGTATATACGTATATGAAATATTTATTTTAATGTTCTTATGGTTCTTAAACTTCTATTGTAGTTTATTTTGGTTCCTCACTGGGCCATTTCCCCGTTTGGAGGCCTAGGGCATATGGCATCCTGCTTTCTCAACAATGATTGTAGCTTTTCACCCATAATGCATTAACATAATTACGTTTGTAAGTCTTACCCATTTTATTCTCGTAATGGTTCCTAGAAGTTACGATTCATGAATATTAATATAACCTGTAAAAGTGGTGTTGAGAATCTATTGTATTAAAAGATCTTCCATCACTATGATACAGTAGACCAAAAATATATCTCATTTAGAGAACTAAAATATACCTATTTATCTCAGAATTTTTTAGATAAACGAGTACATCCGAAGGCCAATAAATAACCTCACCTCGTATGATATTAAAATGCATTCAGCTAAAAAATAACTTATAATCTCTACAACACCTCTTTTTCCTATATGCTTTATATCTTGATATGCTACCCTACTCCTGACATTTACTAATCTCTAGTAGAAAGGATTTATTCATGCACATGATATTTTCAATTCATAAATGTAGGTATAAAATTTACCCTTTTGAATACTTA
>NC_090729.1:38398583-38401083 GCF_036898095.1 Palaemon carinicauda
CAAACTCACTTCAAACTCCAGGTTAGAATATCTATTATATATATATATATATATATATATATATATATATATATATATATATATATATATATATATAAATATATATATATATGTGTGTGTGTGTGTATGTGTGTGTGCGTCTGTATATATATATATATATATATATATATATATATATATATATATATATATATATGTATATGTATATATATATATATATATATATATATATATATATATATATATATATATATATATATATATATATATATGTATGTGTGTGTCTGTGTCTGTGTCTGTGTGTGTCTGTGTCTGTGTGTGTGTGTGTACTCAGGAAGATCAGAAAGAGTTTGAAGAGAAGGGATACGAATGATCATGACACCAAGAGCAGAAGTGGCATTAAAAGATTAGATACCTGTAAATAGTAGATATTTACTAACAAAGGTGGAATCAAAGCAGTGCAGTATGAGTATTATAGTTTGCTATGCCGAAACCAATAACTCCCTGAGAAAAATATGAAAATTTTGATTGGCTACTTCAATATTGGACTTGGAAGAAGTAATCAAGGGATAGATAATGTAAAGAGTGTTGAGGGTCTGGGCAAAGTTGCCAATGAAAAAGAAGCATATTTCATAAGTTTCTGTTCAACGAACAGTGTTGTCAATAGAGGTACCTTTTTTTAAGACAAGAACATCCACAAATGTACATGGACTCCGCCATGTGAAAATTGCATAAATCAGATAGATGATATTGCCATTGATAAAGAGAGGAGGACTCTGAGGAATGTAAGAATATATAGAGTTGCAGATATTGGCAGTGATCACACACTCCCCATTGCCACACTGAAATTAAAACTGAAAGCATACAAAAGAAAGATACGTAAAATACCTAGGTTTAATAAAACTAAGCTTTTAGAAGGAGAGCACAGAGAAACATTTGCAATTGAATGTAGGAATCAATTTTCGTTCCTAGAAATTTTAAGAGACGAAGGACATACAATTAATGAAGAATAGCATGATGTTAGGAACATATGTTAGTCAGTTGGTACTGAAGTATTGGGACACGCAGTTACAAGGAGAAAGCTATGTATATCAAATGAAACTTGGGGTACTATAAAAAGGAGACAAAACAAAAATTAATTGTTGAATATTTTCGAGGAAGTAAAGATAATTACAATGCAGAGCATAGTAAGTATTCCAGTAATGATAGTGAGGTCAAAAGAGAAGCAAAGAATGACTGGAGAGAATATTTAGAAAGTAAAGGAGATGATGTTGACTATGCTATGAATTCAGTAACTCGACATGGCGTAAGAATTGCTTATGGAATTATTAATGAAATCTTAACTATGTTAAAGAAGAAGAAGCATACACCCATCAAATAGAGAGACGGCTCTCATAGTAACAGAAGGTGAAAAAAAAAAAAACGTTTATTGGAACACTTTAGGTGAGGTTATGAATAAGAGATACGAACGAATAATTTGATTGACATGCCTGAAGCTGATGAAAACCATGAAGTACCCCTGAATAAATTCAATGGAGTCGAAGCTATTCTAGAAAAAACTAAAGAGATGGAGAGCCCCGGGATATGATGAAATAACTGACGAGATGATACTGGCTGAAAATGAAGTGAATCCCAAACCACTTACAAGAATATTTTGTGGAATATGGCATGCAGAGGCAAAACCTTACCACTGGTGATTATGAGTGTTGGTGAAAATAACTAAAAAAAAAAGGGGGGGGGAGACATGACTGATGACAATAATTACTGAGGCATAGCACTTACCTCAATTGTATGATAATATACAGTATGCTCATTCTAAAGAGAATGGAGTGTGAGGTTGATGAAAAGCTGAGAGATGAACAAGCAGGATTAAGAAAAGGTAGATGTTGCACTAGCCAAAATTTTCCTTTTGAGACATGTTGTAGAGCAATGCATAAAATATAGAAATACAGTTTGAATGGACTTTATGGACTTTGAGAAAGGCTTTGATAGAATGCAAGGGCCAATTTTGTTGAGAGTCGTGTATAGTCATGGAATTCCTGTTAAATATGTAAATTTGATAAAGTCTGTTCAGTAGCATAGCAAGTGCAAGGTTAATGTTAATGGAGTGTTATAGAATAAGTATAAAGTGAACACCGGAATACTTCAAGGGAATGATTTGTTACCTCTGTTGTTTATCCTCATCATGGACTTTGTCATACGTAGAACAGTCAGAGATGGTGGAGATAGATTGTAATGAATTGCTGATAGGAATTTAGCAGACCTAGAGTATCCTCATGCTTTTGTCATTGCTAGCAGAACACCACAGGATTTGCAATGCTTAAGTACTATAATGCATGAAATATCTCACAGGGTTTGGCTGAAGATAAATAGAAAAAAGACAAAGATGATGAGAACGTGTTATGCAATGGAATATGAAATGTCATTGGAATGAAGGATGAATAGGGTAAAATAATTTAAGTATTCAGGAACTATGATCTCCAATACAGGCTGAAAGATT
>NC_090729.1:38418583-38428583 GCF_036898095.1 Palaemon carinicauda
TACCTCTGTTGTTTATCCTCATCATGGACTTTGTCATACGTAGAACAGTCAGAGATGGTGGAGATAGATTGTAATGGATTGCTGATAGGAATTTAGCAGACCTAGAGTATCCTCCTGCTGTTGTCCTTGCTAGCAGAACACCACAGGATTTGCAATGCTTAAGTACTATAATGCATGAAATATCTCGCAGGGTTTGGCTGAAGATAAATAGAAATAAGACAAAGATGATGAGTATGTGTTATGCAATGGAATATGAAATATCATTGGAATAAAGAAGGATGAATAGGGTAAAATAATTTAAGTATTCAGGAACTATGATCTCCAATACAGGCTGAAAGATTGACAAAAAGAAATCATAAAATGACTATGTTAAGTGAAATTTGGAAATGAAATCGACTAAAATTACATATAGAATTCAGACTATATGTCAGTTTAGTAAGATTGGTGTTACTGTTTTGACATTAGTCACAGTATGACAATGAAGCAATTTACAATAAATTAAATAGCTTCAGGAACAAAGCAGTCAGAACAATATTGGGAGGTCAACGGCCAGATATGATTAGAAATGAAACCATATGAGAGGTTACTCAAGTGCCATATATGGATGAGATGATGATGAGTGGTAAATGGAGATGGTTTAGGCATGCTCTTCACCTTCCCCAGGAGAGATTAGTCCACCAAACGTTCAGTTGGGCTTCAGAAGGAACTAGGAGAGTTGGTAGACACAGGCATACATGACTGAGGATTATGAAGCATGAATTGGGAGACGATAATAGATATATATATATATATATATATATATATATATATATATATATATATATATATATATATATATATATATATATATATATATATATATATATATATATATATATATATATATATATATATATATATATATATATATATATATATATATATATATATATATATATATACACACACACACACACACACACACATATATATATATATATATATATATATATATATATATATATATATATATATATATATATTCATATATATATATATATATATATATATATATATATATATATATATGTATATATATATATATATATATATATATATATATATATACATTATTTTTTGGGGGGCTTAGGCCATGTCGTGCTGATGGAAGTTCCTTCGTTGGTAGCTTCCTAAGTTATATATGACTACAGTGATATATCCCAGAGAATTTACCGAAGGTACCCAGAATTCTAACTCCTGGAGCGAGTATCCCTTAAATCTCTCCAAGGGATATCGCGTAAGGACGTATCTTGACACGTCTCATAGCTATTTACACCCCAAATAGCCTTTCATTACGAGAGGGAATGTGGCAAGAAAAAATAGGAGAGTCTTAGAGTGGTAAACACTCGCCTCTCCTAATGTACTGTAAAATAGTTAGGGCTTCCGACGCTATGCGGCGCCACCAACCATTCTTTCTTTTGTAGCTTTTGGTGACAGCATTTATTAATGTTATCTCGCTATTTCCGAGGAATTTTCTTTGCTAATGATGGATTCTCCTGCTTCATCAGCATCTGGAAAGTTAAGTAATATCTTTAGATTGTGTAAATGTAGGCTATTGCCAGTTTTTTATCTCGATTGATATCGTAATTAACGTAACAAGAGCCGTTGCCAGCCGGATGGTGTCATGAATGCGATTGTTCTTTTGTTCATTTAGTTAGCAAGAACGATATTCCCGGCATTTTTGCTCTAATAACTTTAGCTATCTAGAAGTTTAGCTAGGAATTTTTATATTATGTCATTGTTGTGTTTTTGGCCTTTGATAAGAGCCTCTCGGGTGCTAGGCTAGTAGCCTAGGCACTTTCACACTTATGCATGATATAACCTTCCTGGTAAAGTTTTATTGAAGCTTAGGCAATATTTTATACAATTACGATATCACTATTTTTTTTTAGTCTTCCATTAGTATACTAGAGTTACGTAGAACGTTTCTCTAAGCTCTTTAGCTTAATAGCTTTAGTGCTTTATTATACTTTATATGTCCCCATTACTCTTGTATTGTCTTTAGGGGTAAGATAGACATCATTGCCCCTTTAAGTCAATACTATCTCTATGAGATATAAGAGTAATTCCCTTTCCCTCTGATTAGCCTAGGCTATCCTCAGTGAATTTGCTGTTACCTATGGTTTGGTAAATTCTCTGGGGCGTTTCGTTTCTCTCTTCCTTTCTTTGAGCTGGCAACTGAGTAGCTTGTCAGCATTGAGTTTGGAGTTGAGGACGGGACATCAGAGTAAAGTCTGTGTTAGGTATCTAGCTACCTGGATTTATACCGGCAACTGAGTTAGCTTGTCGGTATTCCAGTAGGGCTAGTTGCTGTTCAGGAGGCTAGCCTCCCTAGACCTTGGTGGTTATTGTTTCACAATTTCTGCCTTATGGTCTAGCAGACAGTCCTGTATTAGGGGTTCTTAACTGGAAGATAGGTTTCTTCCCTGTTTTGATCCCTGGTACGAGATTCTGTTCTCTTAGAGTTCGTTTTCGGACGTTCTCTCATTGCCTAACCTAACCTGGGGAATTGAATTCCCCTATTCAAGGTTACTATGAGGACAGAATCCTTCAGGTTAAGTAAGGCCCTAGGGTATTACCTTTCTTATGGACTATTCACCCCTGCCCCGCTATCTCTTTCGTGTTGAATGATCCAACACCCTTATGGCCATGGTCCTACATATGCTCCTATGGACGTCTGTGGACCTGGCTTGAGTTTTTCTGTCCATAGCTAGTACACTGCTGGCAGATAACCTCATATCTTTGAGTGTACCTTAGAGTCCTCCCTTGGACTGGCTTCCATATGCCTTAAGATGGGATATGGTTGAGTGGAAGCCCGAATTTATTTCCCTCTTCCACTGGCACACTCTTTCAGGATTTAGATGTCTTAGTTGATCTTTGCCGTCTTCTGTCCTTGTCTTTTTCTCCTATTATCAATCAGGGGCTACGTCAGCAGTTAATTCTGTCGACAGTTTTGGATGGCTAGGCTTACAGTTCGCTGTTAACCCTTTCCTCGGACATCGTAGACCGATGCCGCTGGCTAGGTCCTAGGTATGTCTGCCGGCAACTGAGTAGCTTGACGGCAACTGAGTAGCTTGCCGGCAACTATCCTATGCCTTCCATCCAAATATTAAACATTATATTGCCGGCGGTTGCCGGCAGGTGTGGTAGATACCAGCCTTCCGGCATATGCCGGACTAGCCCAATATGCTGACAATGCCGGCAAGGCTGACTTTGTCGTCCACTTATATTATTATTTTATTGCCGGCAATTGCCGGCAGGTTCGACTAGACGGTGGCCTGTCGGCATAAGCGAGCTAGCCCATCATGCCGGCAGTGTCGGCGAGGCCGGCAGTGTCGGCGAGGCCGGCAGTGTCGGCGAGGCCGGCAGTGTCGGCATTGCCGGCGGGCCCGGCATTTCCGGCGGGCCCGGCAGTGTCGACGGGACCGGCAGTGTCGGCGGGGCCGGCAGTGTCGGCGGGGCCGGCAGTGTCGGCGGGGCCGGCAGTGTCGGCGGGGCCGGCAGTGTCGGCGGGGCCGGCAACATTGACGGCATACTGCCGCTGACAACTGCTGTACCCAGGAAAAATTATTATTTTTTCCCAGCCTACAAGTGGTTCTTGTACAGGCATTTGTGAGTCCATCATATAGAGATATGATTCTCTTTTATAATAATGGTTATATTCATTTAATATTATCCACTATATTGAACATTTTAAGAGGATGTGTCAAGAAGACACTAAATATCTTAGATATTTTCTCTATTATTATTTAATTCTTTATGAATTTATTAGTTCAATAAGGGGGGGTCATAGCAAATGGCTGATCGGGAAACACATGTGGGTGTCTTCCCTTCTATAGCTTACCCTATCCAAGCTAAATATTATAACTGTTGTTATGTTGAAATCAGAAGATTTCACAGAAAACTCATTTGCTTTTCTTTTATTTACAGGAGGAGCATCCTGAGTGCGGGAACAACTTTTGTAAGGTCCGCAGCAAGGACTTCTACGGACATGGCGTGTTTAGGTCTGTCGCCCTCTGTTCCATCACCAAAGGGGCTCTCAAGTACTGGGACCCGAAGGTATGTACCGTGTGTGAGAAGTTGGTTAAGGAGGCTTTTGATGAACAAAAGTCTACCGAGTCTAGGGATGCAGCTAGGGCTGCAGTGCGTAAATGGGTAAGAGGTTTTCAAAAGAACACCTCGGGCCCATACCTTCCTAATGCTAGGATGAGGGACTGTCTCTTCCCCGGAGCGCGTGATGACGCTATCATCCCCCAGACGAAACCTGCAATCCCTTTGGCGCAGATTCAGGTTCAGAAGCCTAAAGAACCTGATGTTGCGGATACTTTGGAAAGTATCCATTTAGACGACAATATGTCTGTCGTCTCTGAGGAGACCGAGAAGAATCTCCTTGTAGAAGAGTTAGACCAGGAGGCAGTTGTCCCTCCTGCTAGTGATGTGGAGAACGTCGAAGTGGCTTCAGTTTCTTTGGCTGCGGTGGCTGAGCCAGCACCCTCAACATCTTCACAACCGCCTCATCTGGAGATGATTACTAGTACTCTCCAGTCCTTAATGTCAATGGTTTATGACTTACAGAAGAGGTCTACCGAGAAAGAGACCACTTTCCGGACAGAAATTGAGCAGTTAGTTTCTTCACGCCTAGCCCCGAAGAAGCTAAACGTTAAGGACCTTCCTGCATTCTCAGACGTTAACCCGTGGAGGTATGCGGAACATATGCCTATGTCAGCAGGCAGGATCTTCCTCTCGGAGAAACTGGGTTCCGTTCCAGTGGAGGAGATTGAGTTTTGGCCCAGCAGAGGGGTCTACCCGGACTGTTATGTCCGGCTCAAGAATGAACCGGTAGCCAAAGGAGAGACGGAGCCTAAAGAAGTAATTGTCTTTGAGCTCGCTAAGGCGCAAGCTATGCTTACGTCAAATCTAATAGAGAGGGCATTCACTAGCTCAAATGTGCTGGCTTTGAGCAAGAAATACCCATCATTTATTGCTGACCCTCAACGTGCTTTTCCCTTTATGGATAAAGGGCTTAAAGCAGCCCTGAAGGCGGCGAGGGCAGGAAAACCCTGCCCCACGCTAGAAGAATGCAAGCCTTTCTCCCTTGCTTTCCCTTCAGATGATAAAGACTGGAAGGACGTTCATGTTACCTTCACAGTCGGGAAGCTGGAGGCCGATATCGCTGGACGACAGTTCAACGAGGACTTCCCAAAGCTGTCAGAGTTTCTCTTAAGAAGAGAACACGAGACTAAAGAACGTCTGGCTGCGTCTATGTCTCTCCAAACAGGGCTAGAAACAATTGCTAGCATTCCCGATACCCCAGACATGTATGTGGTCTTTGCCAAGGCTCACTTGGCTACAGTAACTAAGGACCTGTACAACTTTGTCAGAGCCAGGACGGCTTGTAGAGAGTTCGTGTTTGCTTCCGCCTCCGTAAAACACGAACCCAGGAAGCTCATAGCTTCTAATATCTGGGGAAAAGACCTCTTTCCTAGTGATGTGGTCAAAGAGGTCGTAGATAAGGCTGCCTCGGAGAACAGAAATCTGCTCTCCAAGTGGGGCTTATCCTCAAAGAGGAAATCTTCGGCTGAAGGAGGTCCCCAGCCGAAGAACAAGTCTAAACGACCTCGGTTGCCCTCTCAACCAAGACAGCAACACCAACAGCTTCCTGTTGCCACGGTGTCCCACACAGTGGCACAACCTACCACCACCTTTCAACTGGTGCCCCAGACACTGGCGATTGTTCACCCCAGCCTTTGAAAGGCAATCGGCTTCTTTTAAGCCAAAGTCTCGAGGATCCTTTCGAGGTTCCTCTAGACGCCCCTTCAGAGGAAGGGGCTACAAGGGTGGACGTGGCCAAGGAGGTAAATCCTTCAGCCAGCACTCAAAGTGAGATGTTGCCAGTAGGAGGGAGACTTCTCCATTTTCAGGATCGGTGGACCTTCGATCCTTGGGTCCACAGCCTGATCAAGATGGGGCTAGGGTGGAGTTGGAACCCGACTCCACCAAACTTTCCTCATTTCTTCTAACCTTCAACCCCAGTTTTGGAAGAATATGTTCAAGAATTACTGGACAAGAAAGTAATACGGAAAGCAAAGTCCATCAAGTTTACAGGAAGGCTATTCTGTGTTCCGAAAAAGGATTTGGAAAAGCTGAGAGTCATTCTGAACTTATCTCCACTCAACAAGTTCATTGTGAACTACAAGATCAGAATGCTGACGCTTCAGCAGATAAGGACCCTTCTGCCCAAAAGGGCATACACAGTCTCCATAGACATGACGGATGCGTACTGGCATGTACCAATCAACCGTCAGGTTTCCCCCTACTTAGGGTTCAAGCTCCAAGAAAGATGATATGTCTTCAGAGCCATGCCCTTCGGTTTCAACATCGCACCGAGAATATTTACAAAGCTTGCGAACGCAGTTACTCGACAACTATGCCTCAAGGGTGTTCAGGTAATGGCTTACTTGGACGACTGGCTGGTGTAGGCAGCATCCAAGAAGGAATGCGTGCAATCCTCCATAAAGGTGATCCAGTTCCTTGAGTATCTAGGGCTCAAGATAAACTTGAAAAAGTCTTGGCTGTCTCCAGCTCAAAAGTTCCAGTGGCTGGGAGTTTACTGGGACTTATAGTCACATTACCTCTCGTTGCCGATGGCAAAGAGAAAGGAGATAGCAGGGGCCGTCAAAAATCTTCTTCAATCCCGAAGAATATCAAGATGACAACAGGAGGGAGTGTTGGGGTCTCTCCAGTTTGCCTCTTTGACGGACCGACTTTTGAGAGCACGACTAAAAGATGCATCAGGGATCTGGAGAAAATTCGCTTACAACGATCGAAGAGATCTACTAAGACCACTACCAAGTCGTCTACGATCAATTCTCAAGCCATGGTCGGAAGTGAAGAGCTTAAGAGGAAATGTACCCTTGCAACCACCCCCTCCTGCAGTCACCGTCCACACGGATGCCTCAAAGGAAGGATGGGGGTGTTATTCTCATCATCGAAAGGTACAGGGAACTTTGTTCCCCCTCTTCAAGTCCTTCCACATCAATTACCTGGAAGCCCTGGCAGTGTTTCTTTCTCAGAAGAAACTGAAACTTCGCCGCTCTATCCACATTCGTCTGGTTCTAGACAGCGAAGTGGTTTTGAGATGGGTTCGAGATCGCCTCAGCTAAATCATGTGATACTAGCAATCTTTCATCTGTCCAAGAAGATGAAATGGCACTTATCAACAATCCACCTTCAAGGATTCCACAATGTGACAGTGGACGCTCTATCCAGGTTCAGCCCGATAGAGTCCGAATGGTCCCTAGACGCAGGATCATTCTCGTTCATATTGAACAAAGTCCCAGGATTGCAAGTAGATCTCTTCGCAATGAGCGACAACAAGAAACTGGCCCGGTACGTAGCCCCGTATGAGGATCCTCTAGCGGAAGCTACGGACGTAATGTCCCCGGATTGGAACAGGTGGTCCAGGATTTACCTGTTCCCACCAACCAACCTTCTGTTGGAAGCACTCGACAAACTGAGATCCTTTCGGGGATGGGCAGCGATAGTGGCCCACAAGTGGCCTGGCAGTGTATGGTTTTCGTTGATAACAGAACTACGCCTGAAGCTGATCCCGTTGCCGGAACCAGTTCTGACTCAGCTAGTACAGAAATCGACTGTCTACGCTTCATCAGAGAAAACCCAGAACCTTCATCTCATGATTTTCTCACCCTAGCGGTCAAGAAAAGGTTCGGGATTTCGGCAGGCAGTATTAACTTCTTAGAAGAGTACAAGTCAAAGTCAACAAGAAGACAATACGAATCTTCCTGGAAGAAATGGGTGGCCTTTGTTAAGGCGAAGAAACCTCAAGAGATTTCTACGGATTTCTGCTTGTCCTTCTTCATCCATCTTCACGGACAAGGACTACCGGCTAATACGATTACGACATGCAAATCTGCCTTGGCTAGACCGATTCTTTATGCCTTCCAAGTGGACTTTTCTGATGAAATCTTCAATAAGATTCTGAAAGCCTGTGCTAAACTTCGACCTGCAGCCCCTCCTAGGGCTATTTCATGGTCCTTGGATAAGGTGCTTCATCTGGCTTCGACCTTGAACAATGAAGATTGCTCGCTAAAAGACTTGACTCAGAAAGTGGTATTTTTATTTGCACTAGCCTCAGGAGCCCGAGTTAGTGAAATAGTGGCCCTCTCGAGGGATGACAGCCACATACAGTTTACACCAAATGGTGAACTAAATCTCTTTCCGGATCCGACGTTTCTCGCCAAGAATGAGCTACCCACTAAGAGATGGGGCCCCTGGAGAATCTGCCCTCTGAAGGAAGAAGTATCTCTCTGTCCAGTGGAATGCTTAAAAGTCTATCTTCGTAGAACTTCAGACTTTAGGGAAGGCCAACCTTTTAGGGGAGAGACTTCTGGTTCGACATTATCTTTGAAACAGATAAGGGCGAAAATCACTTACTTTATTCGCAGAGCGGATCCTGATAGTACACCCGCAGGTCATGATCCGAGCAAGGTTGCCTCGTCTCTCAATTTTTTCCAAACTATGTCGTTTGATAATCTGCATGCTTATACTGGTTGGAAGTCCTCCAAAGTATTTTTCAAGCACTATGCGAGGCAGCTGCAAGAAATAAAATTATATGTGGTGGCTGCAGGCTGTGTAATAAAGCCTGTAGTTTGATTACTGCGAAGGAGAGTGCACAAATTGGGACTGTTAGTGAAGGGTGTACATGATAGACTTCGGTATATCAAGATATTGAGTGTCGATATGGACATTATATAATGTCTTACTCAGTTAAGTGAACTTAAGCATAATATTTGACATGTGTGCCAGCATATTTATGCGTGATGTTTTTAGTAAAAACATTTATTGAAATTTCCTATTTCATAGAGTGGCAATGTTTCTCTGGTAGACGAAACCTATTTATTTTGTTATTACCATTATGCTTTTTATGTCTATGTATAGCATAAAATATATGATTCAATCATAACATCTGTGTTAGTAAACTATAGAAGGAATCTTTGCGTCTATCTCGCCGTAAGATTATTTGATTATATTCAGAGCATCCTTGATCCTCTTGGGATCTTGGGGGACAAGATCCCTTGTTATGCAAACAGATAAGTTTGGTTGTACTATGTTTGTTACTGTATTATGATTCCTACGTGAACATAAACCTGTCTGATTGGCAGACTTGGGAGGTACAGTACTCTATTCAGTACCTGATACAAACTACTCTTTACGTATATATGACACAATATACTAATGTTTGCTAAATTGTTCCTTGAACTCACAATCCTCGGGTTTTTTCCTAGAGTCGATACAGACTTTCCCTGTAGGGGGCAGGAAGAACTGGCACATGACGTGCTCAGTTGATTGATGTATTGCGGTAACATCAAGTGTCTTTGGTCTTTATGTCCAATTAGGAAATAGTCAACTCGAGATAACGGCACAATTGAATCCACAGATTCATTAATGCTCTGGTAAACTTCCATCAGCACGACATAGCCTAAGCCCAAAAAACGGATTTTGAGCGTAGTGAAAAAGCCATGTCGTCCTGATGGACCCACCCTCCTTTGGTTAAAGGGTGTTTATCCCTCCCTATGGTACTGTATCTGCAATAAATACTTTAAAAGCTACGGAAGAATGGTTGGTGGCGCCGCATAGCGTCGGAAGCCCGAACTATTTTACAGTACATTAGGAGAGTCGAGTGTTTACCTCTCTACGACTCTCCTATTCTTTCTTGCCACATTCCCATTCGTAATGAAAGCCTATTTAGGGTGTAGATAGCTATGAGACGTGTCAAGATACGTCCTTACGCGATATCCCTTGGAGAGATTTAAGGGATACTCGCTCCAGGAGTTAGAATTCTGGGTACCTTCGGTAAATTCTCTGGGATATATCACTGTAGTCACATATAACTTAGGAAGCTACCAACAAAGGAACTTCCATCAGCACGACATGGCTCTTT
>NC_090729.1:38458368-38466187 GCF_036898095.1 Palaemon carinicauda
AACTAATGAGTTTAATTCACTAAAGGCTACAAGTGGTGTGAGCGATGCCAAAATCAGATAACTACCATCAAATTAGTGGTTCGTGGAACTTTTTGATACATAAAGTATATTTCAGGTATATCTAACCATGTGGAAAATCATATATATCACATATTATGACCCTAAAAGCTCCCCGAGAAACAATGATCGGATGGATAATGATTTTTAAGAGATCATCATGTAGTTTTAACTGTGATATGGGGACATCAGGTGCTAAAACTTAAAGTCAATACTGCAGGTTTATCTATGCTGCCAATATTCTAAAAAAAAAAAATATGTTATATAATATTCTCGTTCCAATTATGAATATTTATGTGCAATAGATTCAAATAGATTATACATTTTAGAATTCATTCACACTTTCCTTATAAATTTATTAGATTTCAAAATATGCAAGTAGATAGGGAACTGAAACTATTCAAAACAACTTGAAGATCGAGAAAGAGGAAAAACATAAAGCTCCAATATATGAAAATAGGACCCATTCACTGCTTGGACCATTTGGCAAACTCCTGAAAAATAAAAGTACATACTACTGCCTTCCCTCTGTCTGCCTTTTCCCATGTATTATAGCTCTTATCTTTTTTAAATGAAATCTCTTATTCGTAAGCCCAAGATTATTCTATGATCCTCTGTTCTGAAAACCAAATAGTCGTGTTCTCAACTTTCATTCTAAGAGGGGAGACGTTATATTAGTATTTTGAAGACAAAGTTCAAAATGACAGAGTCGTGCAAGAAATCAATTAATTTAACATAAGCTGAACTGGAATATTCTAATGCTAGCATATAGTTATATTTTTTTTTTTTGGTATAAATATATGATATCTTTAACAAGAGATTTTGTCGACATTTTACCTCTTATTTCATTCTTGAGATCAAGATTTCAGACGTATCATAAAAATCATTGTTTTAATAACCAATTAAATCGTACAATGTTCATGGTGAGACATTTTATCATCAAATAAGGCATAGGTAAATGAAGTTACTGACAGAAATTTTATTTTGCAAAAAAAGGGTATAATTTAATTAAATTTGGTACTTCTCCTTAGAACATTGTCACAGCCATGTACTACACACACACAAACATATATATATATATATATATATATATATATATATATATATATATATATATATATATATATATATATATATATGTGTGTGTGTGTGTGTGTGTGTGTGTGTGTGTGTTATGCTGGAGAAATTTTACATTTGCCTGGAAAAAAGCTCTATCCACTGAGGTATTGCCATTATTATTAATGTCAATTCTGTCACACTTTATAATGAAATATGGTGACAGACCTATGAATGGCATAAACTTCCACGCAATTGAATTCAAAAAGAAATCATTGCGTTAATCACTTAGTAATTTGCAACATGAAAGGGAATTTCATAAAGAGGATAACTTTTACAAAACCAGTATCTGGCATATTTGTATTTCATCTGGTTATTGATTCGTTTAGAACATGTGGATTATTCCATGAGATTAGGGAAAAGTAGATTCTGTGCACGCTAGCTTGGCTGACAGATGGGTCGAATAAAACTAACTTTATTTGGACGGAGCAAAATTATATTTACAAACCGTTCCAGTCAGGAACACACAAGAAAAAAAATATATTCAGGAAATTACAGGGATAAACAGATTGTCAGTGTGATTATCAGTGAAATACCATTACAGCGTACAAGGGTGTGTGTTACGTGCGTTATAATTCGTTACTACATTTAAAATGGGCACCAAACACAAGGGTGATTTAAAAGGAAATATAATTCTATTTCAACAAGATTTGATTGCCTATATCTGTATCAGCTTGAATGGAACTTTATCTCATATTTTGCTGCACTTGATGAGTAGTAAAGAGTCATTTTCAAGGCTTTTGCATGTCAGATATCCCGCAAAATCACCCTCAGACGAGAGAATAAATAAAAAAAGTTCTCCTGAAAATGATAACGATCATTTTCTTTATGCACTATTAATTTTTTTTTTCTTGGCGTAAACACTTTATCTACAAAGAGGAATCTAAAAGGATAACACGAAATATGGAACAAGAAAAACAATCTATTCTATAAGAAAAGATATATATGATTGTTTTTATCTTCCTTTCCGGAATTTTTTATACCCATTAAGAAAAGAAGCAATTATCAATATCAAAGTAATAATGTACAGGCTTACGAACATAAAGCATTTTTGTTCTTTTGTAATAATAGAGATACGGCAAATTTAATATCTCTTAAGGGAGGTAACACCATCCTTCTGGGTGAGGATTTACCGATTTTGGCAAGAAAGGGAAAAGTTTTACACTTTTTGGAAAAGCCTCTTACCGACTGCTTGGGAAACACTTGTAAAAGAATCGTGTTGTAGGAAGATATTAAGAAAAAAAATTGCTCTCTCTCTCTCTCTCTCTCTCTCTCTCTCTCTCTCTCTCTCTCTCTCTCTCTCTCTCTCTCTCTCTCTCTCTCTCCCTCTCTTCATATATATATATATATATATATATATATATATATATATATATATATATATATATATATATATATATATGTCTGTGTGTGTGTGTATATAGACAGAGGCTTCACGTAATTGCATATTTAAAATACTATACGTTATATATTAATCGTGTAGTGATTTTATTATCATAGATTCAGATGAATATTGTAACTCTTGTTGAGTGGCTCTACTTCGTGGAACTGAAGATATGACGCACAAACTTAGTATGAGTGGCCTGGATATATATATATATATATATATATATATATATATATATATATATATATATATATATATATGTATATATATCTATATCTGTATATATACATATATACATATATATATATATATACATATACACATACATATATATGTGTACATATATGTATGTATATACATATATATTTATATGTATATATGTATGTATATATATATATATATATATATATATATATATATATATATATATATATATATGTATATTTATGTATGTGTATATGTTGGTATATATATGTATATATATATATATATATATATATATATATATATATATATATATATATATATATATATATATATATATATATATTTATGTATTTTTGGATGTTGGTATATATATATATATATATATATATATATATATATATATATATATATATATATATATACACATATACAGTATATATGCCAACATACACACATACGTAAATATATATATATATATATATATATATATATATATATATATATATATATATATATATATATATATATATATATATATGCCAACATACACACATACATAATATATATATATATATATATATATATATATATATATATATATATATATATATATAAATATATATATATATAATATATATATATATATATATATATATATATATATATATATATATATATATATATGGTAAGCAGCACTTCTAGGAGAAGGACACTCCAAAATCAAACCATTGTTCTCTAGTCTTGGGTAGTGCCATAGCCTCTGTACCATGGTCTTCCCCTGTCTTGGGTTAGAGTTCTCTTGCTTGAGGGTACACTCGGGCACACTTTTCTATCTAATTTCTCTTCCTCATGTTTTGTTAAAGTTTTCATAGTTTACATAGATATTTGTTTTATTAATATTCTTAAAATATTTATTTTTTCCTTGTTTCCTTTCGTCACTGGGCTCTTTTCCCTGTTGGAGCCCCTGGCCTTATAGCATTCTGCTTTTCCAACTAGGTTTGTAGCTTAGCAATAATAATATATATATATATATATATATATATATATATATATATATATATATATATATATATATATACATATATATATATTTATATATATATATATATATATATCTATGTATATATATATATATATATATATATATATATATATATATATATATATATATATATATATATATATATATTCCAAACAATCTTAAAGGTTTCTGGTTCAGTGATATATGGAAATGATTTTCATAGTTTTATAATGTGTTTGATTTCCGAATGTGTGAAAAGTCTCCTTCTGGGTCAGGCATCTGATATGAGTTATGAGAACACCCATAAAAAGGGGAAAGAAAATACAAAAATAAGGTTTATAGGGTTCACGTTACCATAAAGCCGTTTATCACGCTACTGTACTAAGAAGTGAAAGAGAAATATTAGATTTTCCTTGCAATTTACGCTATTGTGGATAAAGAAAGATTTACAGCTCTTTCAGATTAAAATGTTTGTCTTACTATACTGGAGAAATACTGAAATTTTGTTGTTTATCTTTTGGTGTTATTGGTGTATCGTAATATATTCTATTATAAGTAAGGGATGATGAATTTTATCATTCAACTAGATGATTTGTTTACATTTATATATAGTTTCAATATCTGAATGGTCAATTGTCTTCTTTCACCTCTCTTGAAACACTTATAACTATGAAACTATTTAATATTGGTGTTGGTATGTGAAAATGTTTTTATTATATTGATATGTATCTATCAGCCTGAAAGTAATTGGTAAATAATATTTTGAAGTCAATATATAAAACCATATGTGGTAAATTTCTCATCATGTTATTAAGGCCTGAATTAGGCCCTCGGTACTGTGATGTCTATTTGAACATGTAAGAAAGGGTAGTTAGATTTTAATGATTTCAACCAGAGATTCACCTTCTGCATATAAAATCAGTGCTGGTAAATGAATATTACGATATATATTATTTAAGAGTTTAAATTTTCAAAGGCCGTTCATGAATGAAGAAGCAAAAGACAGGTACATTGCACTAGCAAGCAGGACAATGCCCAAGAGAGATGATCAGCACCCAAGCCTCTCTTTCCCCAAACTAGGTCCAGAGAGGGCAAGGTAATGGCTGCTAATTAGTCAGTAGGTGACATTTAGGCTTCCCCAAAGCCCCATCATAAGGTCACAAGGATTGCGAAGTTGCAGCGACCAAAGGAAATAACGACTTTCAGTGGGATGCAAACCGCAGTCTGGCGATCACCAGGCAATGACGTTACCAAAAGGCCTTTATTAGTATTTGGCGATATGGAATCATATTCAGGATTTTGATTTTCTGGGTGTGAGTTCACAAGGCAGAAATGCCTCGTATCACACTATAAGAATAAGAAATTCTTTTTTAACGAGAAGCTCTGCAATTTATTCTTAGTGTTGGGTTACTTAACTAATTCCATCGTAACCTTGTTTAAAACAGGTTTAAAATCAATGAATATTTCGTGATGGATGATGTTTATCTACTGATTTAGTTAGCTACAAAGCCCTTTGTATGAAATTCATTTTGAAATCTTGATATTTGGGAATATATCCATTACTTTATATTTAAAATAATGTCACTAAAGACCAAAATGTAAAAGGGTTAAATGTGTACATGCTAGAACTAGAGATAACTATAAAAACTATTATTTTTTTATTTTATTAATTTTTTTTTACATGAGGATGCTAGTAGATTAATTATGAACAGTTACGTAAGTGCATAAGTTCTAAAGAGAGAGAGAGAGAGAGAGAGAGAGAGAGAGAGAGAGAGGAGAGAGAGAGAGAGAGAGAGAGAGAGAGAGAGAGAGAGAGAGAGAGAGAGAGAGACCTTTTTTTTGAAGTAATCAGAATGAGGGTTGATACATGTATAATGATTCTAATGTATCTTGTAAATATCCTCATTTTGGTGATATAGAATTATTAAGAATGAATCATTTCATGAAAGGTTTCACAATTTTTTTGCATTAGACAGGGTGCAATACAAAATTCACTTTGTTACACTATTCGTTGGTTACTAATGTCTGCGTCTGGACTTTGTTGTTGCAGCATGTAGTTTTGACGCTAATGCCTCTATTTACCGGTTTAATTATAAACACTTCAGTACAGTACTTCCCATTTTGTTGACGTCCAGCACTTTTCAAATGTTCCGAATTGTTGCATTTTGCTTTCAGATTATGTTGGACGTCGTACCAATCTTCATACACGCCTAATTTTTGCCCAGCACAGGGAGGTGAATTCTTTCTACACTAATGGGGTCGGTATGATTCTTGCTTATAGCAGTTTTCTTTGTTCACATACAATTTGTTTTTTTTTTAACAACTGAACTTTAGATACGTCTTCTAATCAGAAAAGCTAGCATCCAATCACATTTTGTGTGTTTTACCATAAAGCCAATATATTAGACAGTATATTCATGTTTCAGAACGAGCCAAATCATTAGTGCTATTGCCAAGGCATCGTTTCACTGATTATTTTTTTTCCTAATCGTAACCAATATGATTTTCCATTCAAGATAGAAATATATATTTTAAAAATAGCTCAAACAAGCCATGACTAAACTTATCCGATGTTCATTATTTCATCACCGTTTTAATATTCTACAATCAAACTTTATATTTAGTAAAATATTGTTCTTCAAGGAATGTCAATGAATAAGTGTTTATGGAGGCAATTTTAAGCTTTGCATTACTAAGATTCTACATTATTATATTTTCATCACAGAAATATGGATTATTTCCTGTAGTGTTTTTTAAATTACAGTGAAAATGTTCACTATATCCTGCAATGTAATTGAATTAAAGTTTTTCCGCACTGCTTTTTCTCCCATAGCCCATTAACATTCATTCCCAACTTAAAGACTGTTTTTAGCAGCTCGTGAAATTACATTTAATATACCAAAATTTATACACTGGCCATGCTCTCTCCTCTTATAAGTTCCGAGGCGAATGTGGTTACCATTTTTTTTATTTTGGATAACATTAAGTATGTTTTCTGCATGGTGTTTAGAAAAAAGGATAACACAATCAAAATGTATATTACATTATTTCATTCTTAGACTTCTATCCGCGTAGTTACTGATTTGAATAACTAATGAGTTTAATTCAATAAAGGCTAAAAGTTGTATGAGCAATGCAAAAACAGATAACTACCATCAAATTAGTGGTTCATGAAACTTTTTTCATATATAAAGTATATTCCAGGTATATCTAATCATATGGAAAATTATATACATCACATATTATACCCTAAAAGCTCCTTGGGAAAACATAATCAGATACATAATGATTTTTAAAGATCATCATGTATTTTAAACTGAGATATGTGGACATCAGTTGCTAAAACTTGAAGACAATACTGTAGGTTTATCTATGATAATATTCTAAAAAAAAAAAATATGTTATATATTCGTTCCATATATAAATATTTAGGTGTAATAGAATCAAATAGATTATACATTGTAGAATTAATTCACAATTTCCTTATAAATTTATCTAAAGGCAAAATATGCTACTTGATAGGGAAATAAAAATATTTTTAAAAACTTAAATATCAAGAAGGCGGAAAAACTTAAAGCTCCAATATATGAAAATTTGACTCGGTCACTTCTTGGACGTTTTGATTAGCTCCTGAAATACAAAAACTACATACTACCGCCTTCTTTCTATCTACCCTTTCCTATGTATTATAGCTCTTATCAGTTTTAAATGAAATCTCTTATTCGAGAGACCCATCATAATTCTATGGTACTCTGTTCTGTATATATATATATATGTATATATATATATATATATTATATATATATATATACATATATATATATATATATATATATATATATATATATATATATATATATATATATGTATATATATATATATATATATATATATATATTTATATATATATATATATATATATATATATATATATATATTATATTTATGTAGATATATATATATATATATATATATATATATATATATATATATATTTATATATACAATATATGTATATATATATATTATAT
>NC_090729.1:38469187-38471687 GCF_036898095.1 Palaemon carinicauda
TTGTATTTTCGATTCCCTTCGTTCAGCCTGAATGCTACGATTTCTATTGCATAGGCAACAGAGCACAGGGTCATCAACATTGTCATTTACAGTAGAACAACACTGACCAGAAGGATGACATGGAATGTTTTGTCCACAAAAGTTGCAATTTATGGCATAACTTTCAGCACTTCTCCCCTCTTTTACATTTGATCTTCTTCATTAACTAAACAAAGTCCTTCTGCAAGCTGCTCCATGTCTTCCATTATTTCTTCTGGTATGTTGACAGCAGAAATACCAAGATGAGCCTTTTCTCCGTACATGGCTTCATAAGGTGTCCTGCCAATTCCAGAATGGAAGCGCGTGTTTTTTGCCACTGAACAAAGCGCAGTCCATTAAACCATTGTTTAGTGTTGTTATCTTTCATCCAGCAGGCGAGTATTGCTTCAACATCTCTGTTTGCTCGTTCCACGAACCCCGTGATTGAGAATATCTTGGTTTCCCATGAACTAGCTTACATTCTGGCCACAGAGCCAGAACTTCCTTGATTACCTTATTTGAAAATTCTCTCCCATTATCAGATTGAAGAATATGAGGGGCTCCTTTATCACAGAAAATGTCAACCAGGTGAAAAGCTACCTCATCGGCAGTCTTAGTCTATAGGGCTCGAAGGCATATCATCTTGGTCAAGTGATCCTGGTAATTGAAAATGAAACGGTACTTCCCATCTGGTTGACTCTGCATATCAATCAAGTCACAGTACAAGACAAAATTATAAGTATTGCAAATACATCATCATAATTATTATTGTCAGCAGAATTATTATTATTATTATTATTATTATTATTATTATTATTATCATTATTATTATTATAAGTAGTAGTAGTAGTAGTAGTAGTAGTAGGGTTATGCATATAATTTATTACATTAAGGTTAGATTGGAAGGCTAGGAAATGCCTACAATAACTTAGTGAATAATAATGTTTATTTGTTTCATTACTAACCTAAGCTCGAGAATTCATGATGTTTGAGACGATTGGCTTGACAACCGCACACTTACGCACACTACTTTTCTTTAGATGACATTCCTCACATTACTGCAATAACAGCGTTATCTAATCACGTGAAATGTTTGCATATTTTTCTTTTTTTTTTTTTTTGGTTGCCTTACACATACTAGTTTTTCCTCCGTGGCCAATTGTGCGATGAATAGCTAGAAGTACATCAAACACATGTTCAGCACAAACGAATCGCCGCTGATTTCCTTTCTTCTGCAACTTTTGCACGATGGTACCCTCAATTGTGACCTCCAGTATTCCATATTTTGGTAACAAACGATAATTATGCTTAGTCTTCGTAGGATTAGATTGTTTAAGTTCATTCAGGCGACTAATTACTCGTTCGTATTCTTTCCGGGGAAATAAACTTGAACTATTTGTAGCTTTCTTTTCTTCAGACTCTAAAAGTTTTCTTTGGAAAATACTTTTCTTACTTTCCATAGTGACGCTTTTCAGTCTACAATATACTTGCAACAAATAAGTGATGAGAGGAGCACGAATATTTCCTTCCTCTGCCGAACCTCCGTAGGAACTAACTGATACTTAGAGTTTTCCTAATCAATTTTAAGTTACTATTTGTTTATTTTTGCATAATGATCAGCAGCTATTAGGGTAACTTTACAAAATCACCAACGATTCTGATAGTCATTGTGAAAATAACCAAACTTCTGGTCATTTTCCGAAATGACCACAGTTATTTGGGCATTTTGCATACTGACAGATATGTTGGTCATTTTCCAAAATGACCAATTCCTCAAAATGACCGTAATATATAAATATATATATATATATATATATATATATATATATATATATATATATATATATATATATATATATATATATATATATATATATACATACATAAATATATATATATATATATATATATATATATATATATATATATTATATATATATATATATATATATATATATATATGTGTGTATATATATATATATTTATATATATATATATATATATATATATATATATATATATATATATATATATATATATATATATATATATAAAATGTAAGAAAATTATTATTTGAATACTTAGCAGAGATCTGATTTTAGAGCCCAATGTCTCAGGTCTAGATATAAATTCCAGTACAAAAATTAATGGATTCATTTTAATCCCCAAGTAAATATTTTCCTTCTTCATTAAATACACTGTTCATGAAATAGTAGTTTAAATCCTCTTCTTCTACTACAAAAAAAAAAAAAAGAGTAAAATAAAATAAAATGGATTCGGCTATATCACTAGGAAGAATATTCCACAATTTGATTAGAGTTGAAATGAGAATTCTTGGTTACTGTGACCTTCTTGATGGAAGAATATGCGGATAATGTAGTTAGGATTAGGAGAAATTGTGAGAAATTTAATACATAAACTACAAAGAGCTAATTGAACAACGGTGCCAGATATTGATATCTAAAACAATATGGAGGAATAT
>NC_090729.1:38481687-38487418 GCF_036898095.1 Palaemon carinicauda
GGTGATCGCCAGACTGCGGTTTGCATCCCACTGAAAGTCGTTATTTCCTTTGGTCGCTGCAACTTCGCAATCCTTGTGACCTTATGATGGGGCTTTGGGGAAGCCTAAATGTCACCTACTGACTAATTAGCAGCCATTACCTTGCCCTCTCTGGACCTAGTTTGGGGAAAGAGAGGCTTGGGTGCTGATCATCTCTCTTGGGCATTGTCCTGCTTGCTAGTGCAATGTACCTGTCTTTTGCTTCTTCATTCATGAACGGCCTTTGAAAATTTAAACTCTTAAATAATATATATCGTAATATTCATTTACCAGCACTGATTTTATATGCAGAAGGTGAATCTCTGGTTGAAATCATTAAAATCTAACTACCCTTTCTTACATGTTCAAATAGACATCACAGTACCGAGGGCCTAATTCAGGCCTTAATAACATGATGAGAAATTTACCACATATGGTTTTATATATTGACTTCAAAATATTATTTACCAATTACTTTCAGGCTGATAGATACATATCAATATAATAAAAACATTTTCACATACCAACACCAATATTAAATAGTTTCATAGTTATAAGTGTTTCAAGAGAGGTGAAAGAAGACAATTGACCATTCAGATATTGAAACTATATATAAATGTAAACAAATCATCTAGTTGAATGATAAAATTCATCATCCCTTACTTATAATAGAATATATTACGATACACCAATAACACCAAAAGATAAACAACAAAATTTCAGTATTTCTCCAGTATAGTAAGACAAACATTTTAATCTGAAAGAGCTGTAAATCTTTCTTTATCCACAATAGCGTAAATTGCAAGGAAAATCTAATATTTCTCTTTCACTTCTTAGTACAGTAGCGTGATAAACGGCTTTATGGTAACGTGAACCCTATAAACCTTATTTTTGTATTTTCTTTCCCCTTTTTATGGGTGTTCTCATAACTCATATCAGATGCCTGACCCAGAAGGAGACTTTTCACACATTCGGAAATCAAACACATTATAAACTATGAAAATCATTTCCATATATCACTGAACCAGAAACCTTTAAGATTGTTTGGAATATATATATATATATATATATATATATATATATATATATATATATATATATATACATATATATATATACATAGATATATATATATATATATATATATATATATATATATATATATATATATATATATATATATATATATATATATATATATATATATATATATATGTATATATATATATATATATATATATATATATATATATATATATATATATATATATATATATATATATATATATATTATTAATTGCTAAGCTACAAACCTAGTTGGAAAAGCAGAATGCTATAAGGCCAGGGGCTCCAACAGGGAAAAGAGCCCAGTGACGAAAGGAAACAAGGAAAAAATAAATATTTTAAGAATATTAATAAAACAAATATCTATGTAAACTATGAAAACTTTAACAAAACATGAGGAAGAGAAATTAGATAGAAAAGTGTGCCCGAGTGTACCCTCAAGCAAGAGAACTCTAACCCAAGACAGGGGAAGACCATGGTACAGAGGCTATGGCACTACCCAAGACTAGAGAACAATGGTTTGATTTTGGAGTGTCCTTCTCCTAAAAGTGCTGCTTACCATATATATATATATATATATATATATATATATATATATATATATATATATATATATATTATATATATATATATATATATATTTATGTATGTGTGTATGTTGGCATATATATATATATATATATATATATATATATATATATATATATATATATATATATTTACGTATGTGTGTATGTTGGCATATATACTGTATATGTATATATATATATATATATATATATATATATATATATATATATATATATATATACCAACATCCAAAAATACATAAATATATATATATATATATATATAAATATATATATATATATATATATATATATATATACATATATATACCAACATATACACATACATAAATATACATATATATATATATATATATATATATATATATATATATATATATATATATATATATATATACATACATATATACATATAAATATATATGTATATACATACATATATGTACACATATATATGTATGTGTATATGTATATATATATGTATATATGTATATATACAGATATAGATATATATACATATACATATATATATATATATATATATATATATATATATATATATATATATATATATATATATATAATATCCAGGCCACTCATACTAAGTTTGTGCGTCATATCTTCAGTTCCACGAAGTAGAGCCACTCAACAAGAGTTACAATATTCATCTGAATCTATGATAATAAAATCACTACACGATTAATATATAACGTATAGTATTTTAAATATGCAATTACGTGAAGCCTCTGTCTATATACACACACACACAGACATATATATATATATATATATATTATATATATATTATATATATAATATATATATATATATATATATATATATATATATATATATATATATATATGAAGAGAGAGAGAGAGAGAGAGAGAGAGAGAGAGAGAGAGAGAGAGAGAGAGAGAGAGAGAGAGAGAGAGAGAGAGAGCAATTTTTTTTCTTAATATCTTCCTACAACACGATTCTTTTACAAGTGTTTCCCAAGCAGTCGGTAAGAGGCTTTTCCAAAAAGTGTAAAACTTTTCCCTTTCTTGCCAAAATCGGTAAATCCTCACCCAGAAGGATGGTGTTACCTCCCTTAAGAGATATTACATTTGCCGTATCTCTATTATTACAAAAGAACAAAAATGCTTTATGTTCGTAAGCCTGTACATTATTACTTTGATATTGATAATTGCTTCTTTTCTTAATGGGTATAAAAAATTCCGGAAAGGAAGATAAAAACAATCATATATATCTTTTCTTATAGAATAGATTGTTTTTCTTGTTCCATATTTCGTGTTATCCTTTTAGATTCCTCTTTGTAGATAAAGTGTTTACGCCAAGAAAAAAAAAATTAATAGTGCATAAAGAAAATGATCGTTATCATTTTCAGGAGAACTTTTTTTATTTATTCTCTCGTCTGAGGGTGATTTTGCGGGATATCTGACATGCAAAAGCCTTGAAAATGACTCTTTACTACTCATCAAGTGCAGCAAAATATGAGATAAAGTTCCATTCAAGCTGATACAGATATAGGCAATCAAATCTTGTTGAAATAGAATTATATTTCCTTTTAAATCACCCTTGTGTTTGGTGCCCATTTTAAATGTAGTAACGAATTATAACGCACGTAACACACACCCTTGTACGCTGTAATGGTATTTCACTGATAATCACACTGACAATCTGTTTATCCCTGTAATTTCCTGAATATATTTTTTTTCTTGTGTGTTCCTGACTGGAACGGTTTGTAAATATAATTTTGCTCCGTCCAAATAAAGTTAGTTTTATTCGACCCATCTGTCAGCCAAGCTAGCGTGCACAGAATCTACTTTTCCCTAATCTCATGGAATAATCCACATGTTCTAAACGAATCAATAACCAGATGAAATACAAATATGCCAGATACTGGTTTTGTAAAAGTTATCCTCTTTATGAAATTCCCTTTCATGTTGCAAATTACTAAGTGATTAACGCAATGATTTCTTTTTGAATTCAATTGCGTGGAAGTTTATGCCATTCATAGGTCTGTCACCATATTTCATTATAAAGTGTGACAGAATTGACATTAATAATAATGGCAATACCTCAGTGGATAGAGCTTTTTTCCAGGCAAATGTAAAATTTCTCCAGCATAACACACACACACACACACACACACACACACACACATATATATATATATATATATATATATATATATATATATATATATATATATATATATATATATATATATATATATATATGTTTGTGTGTGTGTAGTACATGGCTGTGACAATGTTCTAAGGAGAAGTACCAAATTTAATTAAATTATACCCTTTTTTTGCAAAATAAAATTTCTGTCAGTAACTTCATTTACCTATGCCTTATTTGATGATAAAATGTCTCACCATGAACATTGTACGATTTAATTGGTTATTAAAACAATGATTTTTATGATACGTCTGAAATCTTGATCTCAAGAATGAAATAAGAGGTAAAATGTCGACAAAATCTCTTGTTAAAGATATCATATATTTATACCAAAAAAAAAATATAACTATATGCTAGCATTAGAATATTCCAGTTCAGCTTATGTTAAATTAATTGATTTCTTGCACGACTCTGTCATTTTGAACTTTGTCTTCAAAATACTAATATAACGTCTCCCCTCTTAGAATGAAAGTTGAGAACACGACTATTTGGTTTTCAGAACAGAGGATCATAGAATAATCTTGGGCTTACGAATAAGAGATTTCATTTAAAAAAGATAAGAGCTATAATACATGGGAAAAGGCAGACAGAGGGAAGGCAGTAGTATGTACTTTTATTTTTCAGGAGTTTGCCAAATGGTCCAAGCAGTGAATGGGTCCTATTTTCATATATTGGAGCTTTATGTTTTTCCTCTTTCTCGATCTTCAAGTTGTTTTGAATAGTTTCAGTTCCCTATCTACTTGCATATTTTGAAATCTAATAAATTTATAAGGAAAGTGTGAATGAATTCTAAAATGTATAATCTATTTGAATCTATTGCACATAAATATTCATAATTGGAACGAGAATATTATATAACATATTTTTTTTTTTTAGAATATTGGCAGCATAGATAAACCTGCAGTATTGACTTTAAGTTTTAGCACCTGATGTCCCCATATCACAGTTAAAACTACATGATGATCTCTTAAAAATCATTATCCATCCGATCATTGTTTCTCGGGGAGCTTTTAGGGTCATAATATGTGATATATATGATTTTCCACATGGTTAGATATACCTGAAATATACTTTATGTATCAAAAAGTTCCACGAACCACTAATTTGATGGTAGTTATCTGATTTTGGCATCGCTCACACCACTTGTAGCCTTTAGTGAATTAAACTCATTAGTTATTCAAATCCTCAACTACGTGGAAGAAAACTAAAAGTAAATATAGGGTTTATCATGGAATAATATAATTCACATTTTGATTGTTGTATCCTCTTCTCCAAACAGAATTCAGAAAACATCCTTATTGTTATCCAGAATAAAAATTGGTAACTACACTCGCCTTCGCAGCTTATAAGAGGAGAGAGCATAGCCCGTGTATATTATTCTGGTAATTAAATGTAATTACAAGAATCAGGCGTGTATGAAGTTTGGTACGTCTTACATCATTTGAAAGCAAAATACAACAATTCGGACGATTTTGAAAAGCACTGAAAGTCAACAAAGTGGGCAGCACTGTACTGAAGAGTCTGTAATTAAAAAGTTAAATAGAGACATTAGCATCACAAGCACATGTTACAACAACAAAGGCTAGACAGGAAAACTATTATCCAACGACTTGAGTGTGAGAAAGTGAATAAGGTCAGATACCAAAATCCAATCGTCATATCTGGAATCATCTATTCAATTAAAATAATATCGCAATTTTTGTACATATATACAAAGATATAGACACAAGTTTTTACTCAATCCACCCTCGTCCCCATTAAAGATCAAATTTGACACTGTCATGTGTGAGGTGGACCACGTATGGTACCATGACCCTCACTCGAATTTGCCTAGGATGTCTGCCCACCGCAAAATACCACCTGGG
>NC_090729.1:38492918-38495418 GCF_036898095.1 Palaemon carinicauda
ATGGAACCACTTTTGTAGTAACTCCAAAGTGGCCGCCTTATGGGATTTGAAAATGGCGGCTTACAAATCTTTAATTACAGATAATTCTGGTTATATACCAGCTAGAGACTTGGTATTAGTGTCTAGATATACATATTTAAGGTCAAGGAATTGAATGGTTCTTGTTAGAAGTTGATTTGGTGACGCCATATTGGATTTCAAGATGGTAGGCTAAAAAAGAGAAATTTATGACTGATATATTTGGTTATGTGCCAGCTATATACTTGATTCTGGTGTCTAGAAGTACAAATGTGAAGCCAAGGAATTAAATAGTTGTAATGAAACATGTTTTAATTCACATTATCAACTGATAATCAAGTGATAATCCCATAATTATTATGTACATTTATATGCATGTAATTATACACACGATAAGCAAGAGAACTTGCGTATCAATCAATTCAATAACACGTAAGTTCTGCACAGTTCCAAATTAGTCTGAGCAATCACCATCACAGTCACATAGTGCTGTGCATTTCAGAGCTGCTTTCTTACACTTGCATCTCCTACTGCAACCTTTTTTGCACCCACAAGAGATCAGTTCATAGCAGGATTTGGCAGCTTCTGGTAGTGTTGTGCACAAAGGGTCAAACTGTCCGTCATTTTCCACCCACCCCCGGTGACATGGTGATGGTAGCGTGCAGCGTGGGACAAGAGACTGTCCTCAACAATATCCACCCTGGTACGTTGCCCTCTTCACATGCTGTTCTAGGGCTGCCTGTGTTGGAGGTGTTGCTTCAATAGATTGCGCTTTCTTTGCAAAGAGTTTTTTCCTTACCAGATTCACCTCTGAACATGTACATGTTCGGTCGTACAGGAGTACTATGTATCTCTCCAGGGTTGCCAATGTGTCCTCAGAAATCTCACTTGGTGCAGATGCCAAGGTCAGAAATGCATTTGTCACTTCTGGGAAAATGTCCCATACTGCCCATGCAGTTATCTTGCCACGACCTGCAAAGCTCGAGACTGTATCACACCCTGTGATTGCATGGAAGACTGGCAGTGCCTTGGATTTGTCTGGCCCCAGTGAAGCAGTCAGCTTGTGTGCTGCTATGTAGCGGAAGCTCTTGCCAGTACCAATTGCTAGCCATAGTTCATCGACTGCCTCATGTAGCTCCTGGGCCATCCACACAGCAAGAACCACCACATCTGTGTCCACGGTACTGATGAGTATTCTGCGGTGTCCAGATTTAACAGCATCTGCTGCATGAACCATCATGCGCGTGTCCGCTTCCTCGTGATTGCATGGGGCCAAAGCTGCTGTGTCTTCAAAGGGTGGTACAGCAATGACCTGTTGATATAAGCATAAAAATATCATATATTTGGTGAAAAAATTCTATATGAAATTAACATTAATTTTCATATTACAGATCCATGACAATGTGGGTACATGTATTGACATATGATATAAACAGGGGGATTCAGATTGCCTGTTCACCGTCAGTTGCAATCAGCTGTTTCTCTGGCACATTAATGGACTCCATGACCTGCTTAGACAGGAAGCGGAAGAGTTCTTCCTTGTTCTCGTTGACACGGAGGAATGTGTGCCAGTTCCCTGGTAACAGGGCCGTGCCAGTAACACGTCTGCGGATTCCCTTGCCTCTGTTAGCCCTTGCAGTTGCCTTCAAGTTGCCTGAGTTTGCATAGCTGTCCCACACTAGATCCAGACAAGAATGATTTTGAAGCTGTGACAGAATGTATGGAACGAATACGTCTGTGGCATAGTCAAGAAATGTTTTGCTGTGGCCAGGGTTCAGCATTTGAACCACTGCAGCCCCATCGAGGATCAGAGAAGAGACTTGTGGTGGGTGAGACGTTGGTTCAACAAGCTGTTCCAAAGGCCTCAGCAAGTCAGATTTGGAACCAAAACGGATCCATCCATTTTGTGATAGTGCAGGCGGGTGTGCACTGTTCTCATGTTTGAAGAATTGCTCGAGATCGCCATCTCTGGTTTGGCATGCGATGTATAGTCTGGAGAAAAGCTCTTGCTCTTATTGGCACTTTTCACCTTGATGGATGCAAAGAATGGAAGTTTGTTGTTTTTGATGACATCATTGATTATTTGGATCTGTCTGCCAGACGTTCCTTCACAAATAAATGGAACTGATCTCGTCCCATCTGCACAGCTGTACGCACACTCTCTACTGCAGCTGGGCCCAGGATCTCCTGTGTGTCTAGGACCAGCAAATCTGTGCTTTCTTCTTCAAAGGGGTTGCCCATCTCCTCGATGACTGCTGTCAGTGCACGGACATCTTGGACAAATTTCTTTTGTACACTGTTGGTTTGCTCATGGTGGTGGGTGTGCTCTCCTCTTTGGTGCAGTTGTTGTGAGGTCTCAAATTCTGTGATGACCCGAGCAACTTCAGGGCCAGCCACCATCCACCGTTGAAGGGCACTTGGATTTTCAGTGAGACCCACTGCCCCGCCATCACCTTTGACCATGGCATTGTTTTGCTCATGT
>NC_090729.1:38502918-38510418 GCF_036898095.1 Palaemon carinicauda
CAGCATGATGAGTTCCAAGCGCAGTTGAGTGAGTCGGAGGAGATCGAGGAGGTAGGCGAAATCTTAGTTACGTCGGAAATAAAACAGATGTTGGCATATCATCAAAACGTAGTTGATTTCATCGACAAGCATCACCCACAGAAACTTCAGGTTTGCCGTGTTGTTGCTCAGTTCAATGATGTTTGCTTAACGCATTTTAGAAAATCCTTAAAAGCCGTACAAAGCAACTTTCACTCGATAGTTTCTTTAAAAAATCTCTACTAAAACGGTCTAGAGATCTTGATGAAAAGAAAGAAAGTGAAGCAAAGAAAAGGAAGACCGAATCGAGTGAAAGTGATGTAAATAAAAAATAAGAAAAGAAAAATGTAAAAAAGAAAATATTAAATTATAAAAATGAAAAAAAAAAGCTAAGTTAAGTTAAAGTTCACGTAGTAGTGTAATTTAGTGTATCGTACACGGTATCGTACAAAGTCACCGTCCCTACCTCCTCGCTGATCTTCTGTCTCCTGCGTAGAAGTCCCTACACCTGCGCTGGCCTGTTGCTAAGGTAAAGTGTTACATTACAATCCCGTATTTTATTTATTATTTCATTATTATTATTCTCTTTTTTGGTTTATAATATGTATTTATTATACAGTCATTATATTAATGTATTGTGTAATTATGTGTAGCCATTTATTAAGGATTTATTATGGGTTTTTAGGCTGAGGAACAAATTAAATCAATTACCAGGTATTCATATGGGAATATTTGCTCCAATATACGATCGTTTTAACATACGAAGTAGTTTCTGGAACAAATTAAGATCGCATGTAGAGGTATCACTGTATATATATATATATATATATATATATATATATATATATATATATATATATATATATATATATATATATATATATATATATATATGTATATATACTGTTGTGATCGGCCGAGAGAAGGTTGTGACTGAAAGGCAGGATGAAAGCAACTGAATAATTTTATTACAGACACTCGCCTTTATATTCAAAAAAATAATGCAACATAAAATCTATTGTTCTATGGATACCACACCAGTTAAGAGTTAACGGTGAGATGTTTATTCAGGTTCTTCTTAGTGCGAGAGGAGAGCAAATATTCGATCATAATATATACACAAAATGAAATGTCGTTACTTTGTACGATTGTTTAACACACGGTTGGTACATTGCTCCCCCCCTAAAAATTACATACTGTACATGTTAAATAGGGCGCCCTGATCTAGAAAGATGAACTGTAAACAGGTCATCTGGCAGGAGATATGCAGGTTTTAGACGATCAATGGAGACCCAGTCTTCTTTGCCACGAATGTTTAGTATAAATGCATTCGGACTGCGTCGGATCACAAGGAAAGGGCCCGTGTAAGGGGGCGTTAGCGGTGGCTTACTAGTGTCGTTGCGCAAGAAGACGTGTATTGCAGAGTGCAAGTCTGTCGGTATGTGATGCTTCGCTGGTGACTTGCAAGTTTGGGGGCATGAAGTAAATTTTCCAACGACGTCACGTATGCGCTGGAGATCGATGGAGGAGGTTCCAGAAGGAAAAAATTCGTCAGGGATGACCAGCGGGTCGCCATACACCATTTCAGCTGCCAAGACGTCAAGGGTGTCTTTAGGAGTGGTCCTTAGTCCCAGGAGGACCCAGGAAATCTGAGCAAATCAGTTGGAATCCTTGCAGCGGGACATCAAAGCTGCTTTGAGGGTATAATGAAAACGTTCAACCATTCTATTGGCAGCGAGGTTGTAGGCAGTTGTCTGATGTAGGGTGATGCCCAGGAGATTCGCTAATGATGTCCACAATTGAGAGGTGAAAGTGGTACCCCTGTCAGAAGTAAAATGCTCAGGGATACTAAATCTTGCAATCCATGCTGAGAGTGGTCGATGACGGTAAACAAGTAACGATGATCTTGTGAAGTGGGTAGGGGGCCTACAACGTCGACGTGAATGTGTGCGAAGCAATGCTAAGATTAAGGAAAGGTGCCCATTCCTGAACCTGTTTTTCAATGTACTTTGGAGGTTTGGCAAGAAGTACAGGCACGGACCCAATCCTTAGCATCCTAAGAAATGCCGTGCCGAATGAACTTTGTCTTGAGCAGCTGTGCAGTGGAACGGCACGAGGGATGTGAAAGGCCGTGAATGAAATCGAACAACTGTCGGCGCATGGAGGCAGGAATCCAAGGTCACGGTCTACCAGTACTGACGTCACAGAGGAGGGTCATGTTGGAGTCTTCGAAGGGGAAGTGTTCCCAACGGAGGAACATGCAGGAAGTCCTACATGCTTGATACTCTGGATCCTATCGTTGGTCTTCAGCCAAGGCATTGTAATCCAATCCCAGTTGAACGGCAGCCAACGTGTCTCTTGACAGGGCATCGGCAAAGGGATTCATTTTCCCAGGGACGTACTGGAGGGTGCAATTATATTCATCGACGGCAAAGAGATGTCGGCAATGATGGGCGGACCAGGCATCAGACTGCCGAGTGAAGGCATGCACCAGAGGCATGTGGTCTGTGTGAATGACGAAGAGCGTACCTTCTGAGAAACGGCTAAAGTAACGGACAGCGCAGTGCACCACCAGCAATTCGCAATCAAAGGTAGAATAACCCGATTCTGCCTTGGACAGTTTTCTGCTGAAGAAGGCCATGGGCGAGGCGAGCCGTTGACCACCTGCTCGAGTACTGCACCAATAGCGATGTCGCTGGCATCGGTGGAGAGAAGGAAAGGGGCATGTGGGATAGGATAAGTGAGAGCTGCAGTGGTTGATAGGGCCTTCTTTGCATTGCAAAAGGCCGCTTCTTGAAGGAGACCCCACTTCAGGTCCTTTGGCTTGCCCTTGAGGGAGGCATAGAGGGGAAGAAGAGGAGCAGCAATGGCTGGCAGAAAATGGTAAAAATAGTTGATCATGCCCAAGAATTCCTGCAGAGCTTCACGGTTGAGGGCACGGGGAAGTCCTGAATGGCTGCTACCTTTTCAGGGAGGGGATGGACTCCATCAGGAGTGATGCGGTGCCCTAAAAACGACACTTCCTTGGTGATAAAGGTACACTTGTCATACAGGACTAAAATGCCATTTTGTCGCACGCGATCAAGCATGATGCGCAGGTGACGGAGGTGTTCCTCTTTTGAGGAGGAGAACACAAGTATGTCGTCCACATAACATACACAGTAGGGGAGGTCCCATAAGATGCCATCCATGAGACGTTGAAACATGGCCCCAGCATTACGAAGGTCAAAAAAGATTAATTGAATGTGTATGTACGAAACGGAGTGGTGATGGCAGTCTTGGGGATGTCTTCTGAGTTCATAGACACCTAATAATACCCCTGGAGGAGGTCAAGCGTAGAGAAAACCGTTGCTTTGTGCAGGTAGAATCTAAGTCAGCGATGTTTGGGAGGGGATAGTGATCCAGTTCTGTTTGCATGTTCAGGTGGCTATAATCCCCGCACAGACGGAGGGAGCCATCTTCCTTCAGAACGATGTGTAAGGGTTGACGAAAATGGGTTGGAGGCCTTTCGGCAATGGCCCATTTCCACCATTTCAGCGAACGTCTGCTTAGCGGCTGTAAATGGTTCCGGTGCCAGACATCTCAATTTTGCAAAGACTGGGGGGTCCCATCATCTTCATATGGTATCAAATACCGTGCTTGGCAGGAGCAGTAGGCGTTTGGCGATGTTTTGTAAGGAAAACTTCCGGGTACGACACGAGGAGGTGGGTGTAGGCATTCGTGGGTGCTCTGATGTGGAGAGCGAGGTTAGAGGGGACGAGTTGAAGAGAGGTTGACCAGTAGGAGTCTGCGTTGACCAATCGTTGGTGGGCGACATTGACCAGAAGGTGGAAATGAGAGAGGAAGTCCACACCAAGGATTGGCAATGTGACGTCAGCAACGAGAAGCTTCCAATTAAATTTACTGTTTCCAAACGATAATGTGAGGTTTTCGTAACAGTAGGCTGGTATTGCAGACCCATTGGCAGCTACCAAGCGTACGCTTGCAGATGTAGACAGACTACGCCGTGTCCTGAAGAGTTCCTTTGGCATAAGAGAACGACAAGCACCCGTGTCTACCAAAAATCGGACACCCGTTCCTGCATCGTGTTAAAAGAAAAGATTAGAAACACAGGAGGCCACCCCCACGAGCGAGGGGCTACTTACATGTATTTTTGCCACTGACAATCCTTGGCACATTTCTTCGCGGTTGCCCCGAATCTGAAGTGGTAGTAGCAAAACTGTGGCGGATGGGAGGTAGTAATTGGGTGTAGAAGTCGTTGGTTGGGGCGCAAACGAGTGGTGGGTTGTGGTTGGCACTGTCGCCTCTTCGGCACGTTACGGGGTAGGCGTGTATGTCCTACGGCATTCATGTCAGCTTCGGGTGACATTGAATATGTGTCCTCTTCGTCAGGATTGGAGGCGTTGATGGAGGTCTTGAAGTGGCTCTCCATAAGGGCGTCGGCTTTGGTCATCATGTCCTTTTTAGGTAAACTATCGACATCGGGTATGGCAGCGTGTAGAGGGTCGGGTAATCAATGAACCCAAAGGGCATGGAGTAGGTTCACTTCATGAGGAGAGCTGTCTGGGGTAGGTTGTAGGTGAGCGTTACTGGTTATTTCCCTGAAGGAGTGCGAAGCCCTTTGGTCCACCAACGGTTGTTGAGAGAGCTGGAAAAGCTTTGCTATACAGGCGCCTGGCGATAGCGAGTACTGCTGCAGAAGGTATGTTTTGAGGGCGTCATATGCTATTGGGGTGTCTTCTGGTTCACAAAGCCAGTCAGACATTTCGGGGAAAGTGTCCTCGGGCATTGCCGCTGAAGCGAGTCACGCCCTTGATGCAGAATTGGACTTCTGCGCGCTGAAACCAAGGAAACGCCTCTCTACTGGCGAACAACGAAAGTTTCAATGGGGCGGCGCCAACTTCCGCGGACCCCGCAAAGTACCAATGACGGAGGGGCAAGGGGGGGGCGTGGAAGGCGATATGAGGTAGGCGAAATCTTAGTTACGTCGGAAATAAAACAGATGTTGGCATATCATCAAAACATTGTTGATTTCATCGACAAGCATCACCCACAGAAACTTCAGGTTTGCCGTGTTGTTGCGCAGTTCGATGATGTTTGCTTCACGCATTTTAGAAAATCCTTAAAAGCCGTACAAAGCAACTTTCACTCGATAGTTTCTTTAAAAAATCTCTACTAAAACGGTCTAGAGATCTTGATGAAAAGAAAGAAAGTGAAGCAAAGAAAAGGAAGACCGAATTGAGTGAAAGTGATGAAAATAAAAAATAAGAAAAGAAAAATGTAAAAAAGAAAATATAAAATTATAAAAATGAAAAAAGAAAGCTAAGTTAAGTTAAAGTTCACGTAGTAGTGTAATTTAGTGTAAGTTATCATACACGGTATCGTACAAAGTCACCGTCCCTACCTCCTCGCTGATCTTCTGTCTCCTGCGTAGAAGTCCCTACACCTGCGCTGGCCTGTCGCTAAGGTAAAGTGTTACATTACAACCCGTATTTTATTTATTATTTCATTATTATTATTCTCTTTTTTTGGTTTATAATATGTATTTATTATACAGGCATTATATTAATGTATTGTGTAATTATGTGTAGCCATTTATTAAGGATTTATTATGGGTTTTTAGGCTGAGAAACAAATTAAATTAATTACCAGGTATTCATATGGGAATATTTGCTCCAATATACGATCGTTTTAACATACGAAGTAGTTTCTGGAACAAATTAAGATCGCATGTAGAGGTATCACTGTATATATATATATATATATATATATATATATATATATATATATATATATATATATATATATATATATATATATATATATATATATATATATATATATATATATATATATATATACTGTTGTGATGGGCCGAGAGAAGGTTGTGACTGAAAGGCAGGATGAAAGCTACTGAATAACTTTATTACAGACACTCGCCTTTATATTCAAAAACTAAATGCAACATAAAATCTATTGTTCTATGGATACCACACCAGTTAAGAGTTAACGGTGAGATAAATATACATGTTTATTCAGGTTCTTCTTAGTGCGAGAGGAGAGCAAATATACGATCATAATATATACACAAAATGAAATGTCGTTACTTTGTACGATTGTTTAACACACGGTTGGTACAGTGCTCCCCCCCCCCTAAAAATTACATACTGTACATGTTGAATAGGGTGCCCTGATCTAGAAAGATGAACTGTAAACAGGTCATCTGGCAGGAGATATGCAGGTTTTAGACGATCAATGGAGACCCAGTCTTCTTTGCCACGAATGTTTAGTATGAATGCATTCGGACTGCGTCGGATCACAAGGAAAGGGCCCGTGTAAGGGTGCGTTAGCGGTGGCTTACTAGTGTCGTTGCGCAAGAAGACGTGCATTGCAGAGTGCAAGTCTGTCGGTATGTGATGCTTCGCTGGTGACTTGCAAGTTTGGGGGCATGAAGTAAATTTTCCAACGACGTGACGTATTGGCTGGAGATCGATGGAGGAGGTTGTAGAAGGAAAAAATTCGGCAGGGATGACCAGCGGGTCTCCATACACCATTTCAGCTGCCAAGACGTCAAGGGTGTCTTTAGGAGTGGTCCTTAGTCCCAGGAGGACCCAGGAAATCTGAGCAAATCAGTTGGAATCCTTGCAGCGGGACATCAAAGCTGCTTTGAGGGTATAATGAAAACGTTCAACCATTCTATTGGCAGCGGGGTGATGCCCAGGAGATTCGCTAATGATGTCCACAATTGAGAGGTGAAAGTGGTACCCCTGTCAGAAGTAAAATGCTCAGGGATACTAAATCTTGCAATCCATGCTGAGAGTGGTCGATGACGGTAAACAAGTAACGATGTCCTTGTGAAGTGGGTAGGGGGCCTACAACGTCGACGTGAATGTGTGCGAAGCAATGCTAAGATTAAGGAAAGGTGCCCATTCCTGAACCTGTTTTTCAATGTACTTTGGAGGTTTGGCAAGAAGTACAGGCACGGACCCAATCCTTAGCATCCTAAGAAATGCCGTGCCGAATGAACTTTGTCTTGAGCAGCTGTGCAGTGGAACGGCACGAGGGATGTGAAAGGCCGTGAATGAAATCGAACACCTGTCGGCGCATGGAGGCAGGAATCCAAGGTCACGGTCTACCAGTACTGACGTCACAGAGGAGGGTCATGTTGGAGTCTTCGAAGGGGAAGTGTTCCCAACGGAGGGACATGCAAGAAGTCCTACATGCTTGATACTCTGGATCCTATCGTTGGTCTTCAGCCAAGGCATTGTAATCCAATCCCAATTGAACGGCAGCCAACGTGTTTCTTGACAGGGCATCGGCAAAGGGATTCATTTTCCCAGAGACGTACTGGAGGGTGCAATTGTATTCATCCACGGCAGACAGATGTCGGCAATGATGGGCGGACCAGGCATCAGACTGCCGAGTTAAGGCGTGCACCAGAGGCATGTGGTCTGTGTGAATGACGAAGAGCGTACCTTCTGA
>NC_090729.1:38520474-38522974 GCF_036898095.1 Palaemon carinicauda
ATGTTAATGCCTTTTTTGCTCTTGTTCTCATCATCTTTCGTACCCCTTCTCTGAAACTTAATCTGATCTTCCTGAGCATATATATATATATATATATATATGCTGTATATATATATATATATATATATATACAGTATATATATATATATATATATATATATTAATGTATATATGCTGTATATATGTATATATACTGTTGTGGTGGGCCGAGAGAAGGTTGTGACTCAAAGGCAGGATGAAAGCAACTGAGTAACTTTATTACAGACACTTGCCTTTATATTCAAAAACTAAATGCAACAAAAAAATTATTATTTTATGGATACAACACCCGTTAAGAATTAACGGTAAGACAAATATACATGTTTATTCAGGTTCTTCTTAGTGCGAGAGAAGAGCAAAGATATGAGCATAATATATACACAAAATGAAATGTCGTTACTATATATGATTGTTTGACACACGGCTGGTACATTGCCTTCCCCTCCCCCCTAAAAATGACATACTCCACATGTTAAATAGGGCACCCTGATCTAGTAAGGTGAACTGTAGGCAGGTCATCTGGCAGGAGATATGAAGGTTTTAGACGATCAATGGAGACCCAGTCTTCTTTGCCACGGATGTTTAGTATGAATGCTTTCGGACTGCGTCGGATCACAAGAAAAGGGCCCGTGTAAGGGGGCGTTAGCGGTGGCTTACTAGTGTCGTTGCACAGGAAGACGTGCATTATACAGAGCAAGTCTGTTGGTATGTGATGCTTCGCTGGTGACTTGTAAGTTTGGGGGCATAAAGTAAATTTTCCCACGATGTGACGTATGCGCTGGAGATCGATGGAGGAGGTTGTAGAAGGAAAAAATTCGGGCAAGGACAGCAAACGGGTCGTAATACACAATTTCAACTGCCAAGACGTCGAGGGGTGTCTTTAGGAGTGGTCCTTAGTCCCAGGATGACCCAGGGAAAGCTGAGTAAATCAGTTGGAATCCTTGCAGCGGGACATCAAAGCTGCTTTGAGGGTATGATGAAAACGTTAAACCATTCTATTGGTAGCGGGGTTGTAGGCAGTTGTCTGATGTAGTATGATGCCCAGGAGATTCGCTAATGATGTCGACATTGGAGAGGTGAAAGTGGTACCCCTGTTAGAAGTAAAATGCTCAGGGATACTAAATCTTACAATCCATGCAGAGTAAGGCAGATGTACATGAGGCGGACGTTGCAGTTTCCATAAGAATGGCTTCACGCCAATGAGTGGACCAGTCGATGATGGTAAACAAGTAACGATGTCCTTGTGATGTGGGTAGGGGGCCTACAACGTCGAAATGAATGTGTGCGAGGCAACGCTGAGATTGAGGGAAGGTGCCCACTCTTGAATCCGTGTGTCAATGTACTTTGGAAGCTTTGCAAGAAGTACAAACACGAACCCAATCCTTAGCATCCTAAGAAATGCCGTGCCGAATGAACTTTGTCTTAAGCAGCTGTGCAGTGCAACAGCACGATGGATGTGAAAGGCGGTGATTGAAATCAAACACCTGCCGGCGCATGGGAGTAGGAATCCAAGGTTGCGGTCTACCAGTACTGATGTCACAGAGGAGGGTGGTGTTGGAGTCTTCGAGGGGGAAGTCTTCCCAATGGAGGGACGTGCAGGATGTACTACATGCTTGATACTCTGGATCCTGTCGTTGGTCTTCAGCCAAGGCATTGTAATCCAATCCCAATTGAACGACAGCCATGTTTCTTGACAGGTTATCGGCAACGGGATTCATTTTCCCAGGGACGTACTAGAGGGTGCAATTGTATTCATCCATGGCAGAGAGATGTCGGCAATGACGGGCGGACCAGGCATCAGTGTCGAGTGAAGGCGTGTACCAGAGGCATGTGGTCTGGGTGAATGACGGAGGGCGTACTTTCTGAGAAATGGCTGAAGTGACGGACATCCCAGTGCACCGCCAGCAATTCTCAATCGAAGGTTGAATAACCCGATTCTGCCTTGAACAGTTTTCTGCTGAAGAAGGCCACTGGGCAAGGCGAGACGTTGACCACCTGCTCGAGTACTGCACCGATAGCGACGTCGCTAGCATCGGTCGAGAGAAGGAGAGGAGTCATTTGGGATAGGAAAAGTGAGAGCCGCAGTGGTTGATAGGGCCTTCTTTGCATTGCAAAAGGCCACTTCTTGAAGGAGACCCTACTTCAGGTCCTTTGGCTTGCCCTTGAGGGAGTTGTAGAGGGGAGCAAGAGGAGCAGCAATGGCTGGCAGAAAACGGTAATAATAGTTGATCATGCCCAAGAATTCCTGCAGAGCTTCACGGTCAAGGGCACGGGGAAGTCCTGAACGGCTGCTATCTTCTCAGGGAGGGAATGGACTCCTTCAGGAGTGATGTGGTGCCCTAAAAACGACACTTCCTTGGCGATAAAGGTACACTTGTCATACAGGACTAAAATGCCATTTTGTTGCAGGTGGTCGAGCATGATGCGCAGGTGACGGAGGTGTTCCTCTTTTGAGGAGGAA
>NC_090729.1:38527974-38535474 GCF_036898095.1 Palaemon carinicauda
GCAAAGACTAAGAACCAATCGAGAAAGGATGGAGAGGAAAATGAAGCAGCCACTGGATTCGAGAAGGATTATCCTTCTTTTTATCCTAATGGTATGGCGACTAGGAGATGAAGAAGAAAGTGTCAGCCAAAGGAGAAGAGGGAATGGAAAGATCGATGAACTTAGAAGATTTGTTTTCAAAAGAAGAGGATCCCCTTGACAGCACGCAATAGGAGAAGTCCCGAGTAAGCCCGAATAAAGAGGTACTATTGTCAAGTGGACAAGATGATAACAAAAATATATACCTGGAAGAAATGAATTTGGAGGATTGGTTATCCAAAGAAGAGGATTCCCTTGATGATACGCAAGAAGAGAACTCAAGAGTAAACCCGAGCGAAGAGGAGCAACAGACGAGTAGACAAGAGGACAAAAAAACAATGGACCCTGAAGAAATGAATTTGGAGGATTTGTCTTCTGTAGAAAAGGATTCCTTTGATGATACGCAAGAAGAGAACACATGATTAACGCCAATGGAAAGGGAACAAAAGACAAGTGGATATGTGGGCGAAGAAGAAAAAGAAATCGAAGGAGCAATGAACTTCTAAGATTTGTTTTCCGAAGAAAAGAATACCCTTCATGGTAAGCAAGATGAGAAATCAAGATTAAGCCTGAGTGAAAAGGACCGACAGACAAACAGAAATAGACAAAGAAGGAATTGACTTAGAAGAAATAGAAAATTCAACATTAGAAGGAGGACAAGAGAGTAGGAAAAAGCTGATAAGATTGCAACGGAAGGTGGCAACGTTAACGGAGTTTTTATACCGTTTGATGGACCAGATGGAGGAACAGCAGTCTCCGACCTGTTATTATCTTGAGGATGTGTTGCTTATGAGGAAGATAGACCCGATCATATCCCTGGGAATGCCGAATGGGGAATATATCGGCAGATATTAATTTCCGAATCGTTGAGAAGACAGGTGATCGCGATAGTGGACGGGATAGAACATATGGGGATAAGGCATATGAAGGAAAAGATAATGAAACACTATTTCTGGCATGGCATGCTTAAGGACGTGAGCCAGTTTTGCCGTGCAAGTTATGTATGTCAAACGACTGAAAAGGCCAACAAGTTCATCAAGGAAGTCCCCTTACGCCTGATGGAAGTACGAGGAGGACCCTTCAGGATAGAACCGAAGAAAATTATAGAAGAAAAATAGAAGGATCAAGAAAACATGGAAATAGAATATGTAAGGAATTTAGGGAAATGATCGAGAAGAAAAGAAAATTTTCCCTAGAAGGCATGAAGACGACGAGTCAAGGACGAAAGAAGAAAAAGTTTGGTAGGAAGAGTACAAACAGACAGGTTGCAGGACCCTTTATCAAAGGACCAAAGAAAAGGTTGGCAGGAAAAGTGAAGGATCAAGAGGAAACGGACGAAGGAAATGTCAAGTATTTAAGGAAAGGGAACTGCCAGTTAAGGAAATTTTCTCTTGAAGACGTGAAAACAAGTCAAGGACACGCGAAGAAGAGGTTTCGCATGAAAAGTACGAACAGACAGGTTACAATAGGACGACAGGTGTTGCTCTACGCATTGGAAAGAAGATTCCCCTCTTTTGCCAACGAGCTCCCAGAACCATTCCAGATTTTGGAGTACGTTATCAAGATATCAGTAAAAAGGGAAAATCTGAGAAAAGTCATATCAACTTCAAAACCGAGACTTCAAGCAGCGGATTTCAGTGAGATATTTGTTATCCAAGGGGATGTGTCAGAAAACGGGATTGGAGTTGTATTATTGCAGAAGATAAGAAAACAATTCTTCATTCTTTGTGCCTTATGTCATCGAAGCTGAAGTTAGGCAACGAGTGGACTCTACAGTTAAAACGGAACTGCTGACGCTGATCGCAGCAGTGAACAGGTTTAATTCATGTAAGTCGACAACAAAATTAAGAGATTATAGTATATTCCCTTCACAATCTCTTAAGTTTTGTGAATAAGATGAAAAATAATATTCAATGAAGTAGGTGGTCATAATGATTTCAACTGTATTATGAAAATATAATACATGTATCAGGTAGAGACGTGGTTGCAGATTATTTATCTCGGCCGAATCTATGGATTCTAACCCGAAATAAATAATCTGTTTTATGGGGAGTTATATAACGAACCTGGTCTAGTGTAGAATAAAACAATGATTTTTCATAATTCTATTTATATTTTATATTTTGTTTTCATATGTGCGTTAACCTTGGATAGGTATAGTTATTTAACCATCTTAAATAGGTATTGATGGGTCAACGTCAATCCGAGGTCCAAAAAAAAATTCTTACAAAAATCACTTACAAAGAAATTAAGAACATTTTACTATCAAAAAAACATCAAAGAATATTCTATTATTCAAAAAAAAAAAATAAATGATAAGTCCAATAATATATATTTCTTACAAATAAATTAAAGAAAATATGTATACAAAATTGACTTTACAAAATAATTCACCTATAAATCTAAATATGACGATAAAATAAAACTATTCTAAGAAATTATTCTATGATAGCTAAGCTCCATTTGCAGAGATCCACGGGGGGTGGGAAGGATCCACAAGGTAACGTTTCCTGAAATGAGATAAACAAGTGTTACTTGTATGTTTTTTGGCTAAAAAACCTATCGTCGTTTCAACATTTTTCTGGGGTAGGTAAATGATATAGTTTGGGGTTGAGATTTTTACGGGATATTATATTATTATTGTACAAACAGAAAGTGTTAAAGAATCTGCACTTGGATATAATTTGGTGTTTTAAAAATGAGATTTTTTTTCAATTTAATTTTTTTTACTTTTTTTCTAAAAAAAAATTTAAATATCAGAAATTTTATAAACAAGAGGAATACATAGAACTATGTCAGGTAACATGTCGGTTATGCTCGCAAAGTGGCCACCAACCACACCACCTTGTAAGGCCCAATCTACTACCTGAAATGGAAAATGATATTTCAATATTAGCGAGTTATTTACTTATATAAATGTTTTAGGATTAGCAAACAAATTTCTTGCTGCTAGAAAAATTATTATAGATTATTTACAATTAAAAAAAAGAAAAAAATAATGATCATAATTAAGTTCTCATAAAGTAACACTCACAGAAATTGGAAAATTACCTAATAATTGGTAAAAATAATGGATAATAAGAAATTTCATGAATTATGCAATGGTCAAAAATGAAAAATATTTATTCTAGTTTCTTACCTAGAAAAGCCATCAAACATTGTGGACAAAACACAGTTTGGTGCTGTAGACACAAAGGGTTGCGACACCCCAAACAGGCTGTGTTCGTCTTGTGATCCTCCCTTGATGGGCAGCCACTACATCTAACCCTTTTCGGGAGCTTGATGTGACCACAGCGAATGTAATGTTCGGGTAGAAGTTTGACCTTGAAGGTGTCAACCATTAGTTGACGGAGTGTCTTAGAAAATTTCTCCGCATATAAGTGGAACCGATGTGGCACTTGGGGAACACACAAATCAAAGGCTATTTCCTTGAGGAAGGTTCGCCTTAGCATCGGCTTGAAGAAGGGCATTGACGTGTACAGATTATAGGAATTTGCCATTACTATATTCAGTATCCCATAAATGAGACATAGTGGCCCATTTTTAGAAGTTTTAATAGTTAGAGAAACAGATAAATTTGAGTTTTCCATATATAGAAAGCCTACAAATAATTTTTCATCTGTACATTTTTACTCCGGTGACTCTAAAAATATAAAACATTCAGTTTTTATACATACATATATATATATATATATATATATATATATTACACCCAATCTTTGTATCTCTTCGTGAGAGAGAGAGAGAGAGAGAGAGAGAGAGAGAGAGAGAGAGAGAGAGTAATTAATATTTGCATATTCACGAGAGAGAGAGAGAGAGAGAGAGAGAGAGAGAGAGAGAGAGAGAGAGAGAGAGAGAGTCATCAATCTTTGCATCTTCACAAGAGACAGAGAGAGAGAGAGAGAGAGAGAGAGAGTCATCAATATTTTCATATTCACGAGAGAGAGAGAGAGAGTCATCAATATTTTCATATTCACGAGAGAGAGAGAGAGAGAGAGAGAGAGTCATCAATCTTTGCATCTTCACAAGAGAGAGAGAGAGAGAGAGAGAGAGAGAGAGAGAGAGAGAGAGAGAGTCATCAATATTTGCATCTTCACGAGAGAGAGAGAGAGAGAGAGAGAGAGAGAGAGAGTCATCAATATTTGCATCTTCACGAGAGAGAGAGAGAGAGAGAGAGAGAGAGAGAGAGAGAGAGAAGAACAAAATATCATAAACGAATAATATGAATAAAAGAAAATAAAAATAAAAATACTTACTTGTCAAGTTTGTTCGGGATATACATTTTGAGGGGGCACTATCCTTTGAAACCTAAGAGCTGTTCATCTACAGTTATATGTGGCCTGAGGCTAAATAAGCGTTGAGAATTCTCGATAACACTCTCCGATAAATCCTGCTCATGGCGAGGCGATCTTGTCTTAACCTCTCAACTCTAGAGGTCGTTTCGTTAAACCATAGCACACGAACCAGCAAGACAAATAGTCGCTCACACATCGATACAAAGGATTCCCTTCCAAGATGTCCCACATGTCCTTCGTAGTATTGTGGTTGTCATTTCTCACTGCCGTCATTATCAAAATCCCAATGAACCCCTTTAGCACCCTCAAGTCAATATTCTTTAGGACAACATTAGCCTTCTAATGATATTTACTTCTGAGGATAGCTAGGCAAACATTGGAATGAACGACGATTTCCTCAAGGATTTTGTCATCTAAGAACAGAGACAAAATATCAACCATACGCTTAGCACTAGAGACTGCGAACGTCGGGCTTCCTTGTTCAATCCGGGTGATGTACATGGGTGGAAGAGCTGCGTTGGTGTCCTTGTACCAGTTCGTACCATTACCACCTTGAACTTGAGCTTCCACTAAGCGACATATAGGCGCTCCCCTGGCTGTCTGGAGTTCACCCCTCCTCCTCTTCCTACTGCTCTCCTCCACCAGGGTAAGCCGCTGTGCTTGAGGTTGGGGGAAGCACGTGAGGTCGACGCCAAGGGGAGGGGGATATTGGTCTAAACAACGACGCACTACCTCCCTCTCAATACGCCGATGTACTAGGCCCCTTACCACCCCCTCATCTCCTCGTCAACATTTGACTCGTCCTCCTCCGCCAGCCTTCCTTCCAACTCAGCTACATCGTGTTTGATATCTGAGACATCAGTAATTTCTATATTGTCTTCAAAATCAATCTGTATCTCAATGAGAAGAGAGTTAACTTGATCTAAAGCAAGAGTATGACGCTTTGCTATTTTATATTGAGGAGAAGTGAAAAATTAAAAAAAAAAAAATATGAAAGTTAACATTGGCGGAAAAATGCGCTACACGGTCACTTATGGGAACTCTGCCTGCACCAAGGTCACGCACAATGTGTACAAGAACTTCAAAGACACTTTACAATAGTCCTTTTTTATACCCATATAAACACTAATGCACATTCGATAATTATATAAAACTTTAATATTTCACAGCCTACCTTAATTAGGTATGGATGGGTCGAGCTCGATCTGAGGGTATCTCAAAAATAGCACAAGGATATAAGCCGCGGTATAATGCATCCTGACCCGACTGCTACGCATAATTAACAGAGGTCTCACAGGTTGATATCACTCGCAACCAATACGTAGGAAAAATTCTGGAAAAAAAATAGTGTTTTTCTGAAACCTCCTCTGGTCGAGCTCGATCCGCCACACCTATCCAGGGTTAATGAGATGATACCCAATCAGTAAAATAACCTCCTATCATGTAGCTATAAGTATTCTATGTAAATTACGCAAATTTTGTCGTGAATTTTATTGTACTTTTCTATCCAAGTTAGTATATGTGAATTCACATATTCTTTTTTATGAATCAACTCTTTATTTCATGAATCTTTGCTCTGAAGTGTTACGTAGTCTATTTGAATGTGTTGTAGGATTCACGCGAGATAGGAAGAAGGGCTTAGGTAATGTTCTTTTAAATTTCAAGATGTGTTGCTTCATGTTTGAGAGAGAGGGAGAATGTTCAGTGACACGTGCTTTCAAAGCTTCGAATACCCGGTGAGAGGATGTTATCTTTTTTCTATTTCTGGGACAATAGGTGGGCAGAGCTTGTTGGGAAGTCGTCTCGCGGTTGCATCGATGTATAGCTGAGAGTTGCTTGAAACCTGCCTGATTCACCTCTTGACAGTTTTTTCTTGTTGGAAACTCTGAAGCACTTAGGCAGAGGCTACAATTCCCAAACAAGTTGGAACCGTCAAGAATTCGTGAAAGTTCATATATAAGCTGATCAAGGTTAGGTTACCGTCAGAGACACACTGACATAGAGATTGTTTTATATCTGCAGCCAAAAGATAGCCTTCTTGTCCTCTCCCTCTTTCATTGATGCCGTAACCCAGTGTATTGTTTTTAAAAGAGTGCATCATATTATTGTTTCCTCTCCTAAGTGACTCTGTGCCCAAAAACAAATCATGTGTCATGCAAGACTAAAAGGTGAATTTTGAAGTCATTGTATTAGGGGGAGTGTTGGCATTGTATAATGTTTTTTTGTGAACGTCCTTGAAAAGAAGATAGACTTTGTTACGTGATCTGGTTATATATAATTCATTAGGTGTTAAACGTGATTATTGTATTATTCAGAAATATTTCAGGCTACTGGATAATTTTCATTGCATTATCTTTTTTCTTATGTAAAGGTTTATGCAGATATAATAGTTCAAATCAAATTATTATATAATTTCAGATTGTAATTTTCTTTTCTTTTATATTCTAAGTTATATTCACATTTATTTTTCCAGTGAAAGATTTTATGATTGTGTAAAGTCTTTAAAAGTGCTTGATTATATATGGAATATATTCATCTTTGTGAATAGCGTATTATTCGAATCATCATTATCTAAGACCAGATTCCGCTCGAATCCTGTTACGAACAAAAGTGAGTGTTTAATATATTTGATATTACTTAAGAGTAATTACCCAGTTTGGTTAGGAGTGTGCTTAAGATACCTTTGGATATTCAGTGTTTTATATGTGAGAGCAAACAGGGTGATTTGAAATTTGAGAATTTGGTTATCTTGCCAGTTGTAGTTAGAATAAAATCATATGTTGGGATCCCGGTCACAAGTCATAGTATAATACATTTTAGGTGCTTAGAATCAGGAACCAAATGATATAATATATATATATATATATATATATATATATATATAGATAGATAGATAGATAGATAGATAGATAGACAAATAGATAGATAGATAGATAGACAGATAGATATATATATATATATATATATATATATATATATATTATATAAGCAGCAATCAAATTTCGTTCTCCTCTGATAGTTGCAGATCAAATGGAAGATTCATAGCTGTTATTAAAAACAATTAAAAGCAGTTGTAACAAATTTTTACTGAAGGAAGCGTTTGACTATTACCCCGTAACTGTAGCAA
>NC_090729.1:38545474-38549384 GCF_036898095.1 Palaemon carinicauda
CTTGGCCCAATACTTTACATACTATACACACATGACATGTGGTTTGGCCTAGAAAACAAGCTTGTTGCATATGCAGATGATGCTACTCCCATTGCATCAATTCCATCGCCTGAATGTAGATCTAGGGTTGGTGAATCCCTTAATAGAGATTTTGATAGAATTAGTGCATGGTGCAAATTATGGGGTATGAAGTTGAATCCTAACAAAACTCAAATATATGATTGTAACTAGGTCAAGAACGGTAGCCTTTCAACATCCGAATCTCAGTATTAATAATGTTTCTTTAAATTTGTATGGCACTTCCAAATTTTAGGTGTGACTCTCGACAGTAAATTTACATCTGAAAAACATATAAGGTCTATGTCTACTTCAATTGCACAAAAAATAGGCTTATTAAGAAAGTCATTCAAGATTTTCGGTGATCAATCTATTCTGAAAAAGTGTTTTAATTCTTTCATTCTACCTTGTTTTGAGTATTGTTTTCCTGTCTGGTGTTCGGCTGCTGATTCTCTGGCACCGTCGTTATATTACTTCATTATGCATGTTGCATAAAATTTTTCATAACTCTGATCATCCATTACATTCAGATCTCCCTGGACAATTCTATCCTGTTCGTAATACTAGGCAGGCAGTTAATTATAATAGCCAGGTCTTCTCGATCATGAGGCTCAATACTACGCAGTACTCTAAAAGTTTTATTCCAGCTGTGACCAAGTTGTGGAATGATCTTCCTAATAGGGTAGTTGAATCAGTAAAACTTCAAAAGTTCAAAGTTGGAGCAAATGCTTTTTGCTGACCAGGTGGACATGAGTCTTTTTATAGTCTATTTATGACATATTGTTTTTGATGTTGTTAATAGTTTATATATGACATGTCTGTTTTGACGTTGTTACTTATTTTAGAATGATTTATTGGTAATTTGTTCTCTTCATTTATTTATTTCCTTATTTAATTTCCTCACTGGCCTATTTTTCCCTGTTGGAGCCCCTCGGCTTAGAGTGCTAGGCTTCCTAGCCTAGGCACCTTCACACTTCATGCATGATATAACCTTCCTGGTAAAGTTTTACTGAAGCTCAGGCAATATTTTATACATTTAAGATATTACTGCATTCAATTTTCCTCTGCCAAGATAGTATACGAGAGAGTTTTGGTCAACGATTCTCACTGCCCCTGGGCTATTAGCCTATGGGTTTTAGTTTACTTTCATACATGTCCCCAATTGCTCATGTATTGCTTCTAAGGGGAGACAGACACCTCCTATACCTTTCAAGCCAATACCAATCTCTTTGTGGGATTTAAGAGCAATTCCTCTCCCTCTGACTAGCCTAGGCTACCCTCAGTTAGATTTGCCCTGAACTGAGTTATTGCAAATCTTTACTGAGACGTCCCGTTTCTTTCTCTTAACCACTGAGTTGGTTTTGAGCCTAGAACTGGACATCAGAGTAGATTGTCTGTGTTCGGCATCCATCATGATATAACTTCATGCATGATATAACCTTCCTGGTAAAGTTTTACTGAAGCTCAGGCAATATTGTATACATTTAAGATATTACTGCATTCAATTTTCCTCTGCCAAGATAGTATACGAGAGAGTTTTGGTCAACGATTTCACTGCCCCTCGGGCTATTAGCCTATGGGTTTTAGTTTACTTTCATACATGTCCCCAATTGCTCATGTATTGCCTTCTAAGGGGAGACAGACACCTCCTATACCTTTCAAGCCAATACCAATCTCCTTGTGGGATTTAAGAGCAATTCCTCTCCTCTGACTAGCCTAGGCTACCCTCAGTTAGATTTGCCCTGAACTGAGTTCTTGCAAATCTTTACTGAGACGTCCCGTTTCTTTCTCTTAACCACTGAGTTGGTTTCGAGTCTAGAACTGGACATCAGAGTAGATTGTCTGTGTTCGGCATCCGTCCGTCTGGTGAAATTATTTCCCAGGTCGGGTTAGGTTGCCTTTATAGGAAGCTAGACCTCCCTAGTCCTTACCCGGGAGGTTTTTGTATGACAATTCCCCCTGTTGGCCTAGCAGACAGTCCTGTGTTGGTAAATCTTCAGTCGAAGAATTGAATTCTTCCCCTGCCTAAGATCTCTGGTACGAGATTTCATTCCCTTTGAGTTTGCGTCCTGAGAGTCGCCTTCTCACCTAGACTAACCCAACCTGGGGAATTGAATTCCCCTACCATGAGGTTGTGTTCTACCGGATCAGAATTTCCCAGGTAGGTAGTACCTTTGGGTATTACATCCCCTATTGGACACATGCCCCTCACCTGCTGTCCTTTTTGTGATGGCCTACCCTTCACATACCTTAGCCGCTGTTCTACATTCGACCCTATGGGTAGTCTGTAGGATTGTCCTGGGGTCTCCTGCCTGCCGCCGGCTGAGCCGGCAGCCGGCAGGAGGCCCCATCTGTCTTTGAGTGTTCTTCAGCCCTCCCATGGTCTGCCTTCCATATCCATGCTTCCAATATGGGATGGGATATAGTCGGATGGAAGCCCAAATCTAATTCCCCCCTTCCATTTGAACCCTCATTCCGGATGTAGGCCGGCAAGGCTGAGCCTTTGCCTTCCTCCATCCTTCTTTTCCTTTGCTTTTCCCCATTCTGGGCCAACTGCCGGTAGCCATGTTGGATGCCTGCCGGCAGTTAGGTCTGCCGCCACTTGCCTTGGGCACCGTTGATTGACGACCAAAGGCAATAGGCATGCTCTGACCAGCCGCCGGCAACTGTGTTGTTTGCCGGCAGCTGGCAACCCAAGGTCTAGACAATTTATCGCCGGCTGCTGCCGTGCACTACTTGATAGAAGGTCCCTCTGGGTGCCATCGACAGAGCAACTGCCGGCGACCTTCCGCACATCACCCTGAAGGCAGTGCTGGCCTTCTATAGCCCAGAACACGCCAGCATGTGCCGGCCGGCACGGCAGTACTGGCGACATGCTGCTGGCAGTCATTGCCATAGCCTATACAAAAAAAAATTCCAAACTACATGGTGCTCATGGACAGCCCATTGTGAGACCATCACAATTAAGAGAGTGATTCTCTCTGCCTTTCTAATGGTTAACAATCATTATCAATTCCCCAATATTGATTAAAAAAGACAGTGTTAGAAGACACCTTATATCCAAGGATATTCTTCATAAATTCATTAAGAATTAAGTACTCAATATTGAGGGAGGTCACAGCAATGGGCTAGACAGGAGACACAGTAGGTGTCTTTTTTTCATCTAGCTTACCCTAATCCAAGCTATATATTTTGGAATAAATATGTATGATGAAATCTGAGAATTTCACCGTATACTTATATGCTTTTCTTTCCTTACAGGAGGAGCATCCCCAGTGCGGGAACAACTTCTGCAGGGTCCACAGTAGGAACTTCTGCGACCACGACATGTGCAGTCATGAAGGGATCTCTATAATACTGGGACCCACAGGTATGTACTGTTTGTGACAAACTGGTTAAAGAGGCTTTTGATGATCAAAAAGTCTAAAGAGTCTAATGATGCAGCAAGAGAGACGCTGTGCAAATGGGTCAGGGGTTTTAGGAAGAACACCTCATGCCCATATCTTCCTAATGAGAAGATGAGGGCTTGTCTGTTCCCTTGGGCATCTTCGGATGCAGTTATTCCCCAGGCTCAACCTGAGATTCCCCCTCGTCCAGATTCCAATAGAATCTGTCGTTTCGGATGCCTTGCAGGGCATCCAGCTTGAGGACAATATGTTGGTTGTCTCAGAGAAGACCGAGCATAATCTCCTCATTGAAGAATTGGAATAAGAAGATGACGTACCACCTGAAGGCGAGACCGAAAAAGCCGAAACAATTTCGGTTTCTTCTGCGACGGAGGCCGAGCCGATACCTTCGACATCTTCTTCTGCCCCCCAATTGGATTCGATCATGAGCACGCTGCACTCTCTTC
>NC_090729.1:38549884-38554884 GCF_036898095.1 Palaemon carinicauda
TTGTACCTTTGCCGGCCGGCTTATGTCAGCCCTTGTCTGCCGGTCACCAAGAGTGTGGCCGGCAGCTGGGTACTACCTTGTGTAGTTGCTGGCCGGCAGCCATTGCCGGACAATATTGGCTGTTACCGGCCGGCAGTTGCTGCCGACCGGCACATGCATTTGAACCAGAGTGCTGCCACCTTATAGCTGTTAAGTAGTATGCTTTTAAAGCTAGTTGTGGTGTGTGCCGGTCGGCAAAGGCAGGCCGGCACACATCCCCCTATACTGTACTAGTATTCTTCTGTATAACATATACAGTAAGAAGAAAACTATGGTAAGGGTTTTGGTACAGCACTGTGTCTTCTAACACTATTGTGTTTTCTTGCACATCCCTTTGCTGTTGCCCTACAGATAGGAAGCTGAGTTCTTTCCTGTCTATTATCCAGGATTTTAAAATCATTGCTTAGGTGTGAGCTCCACCTGTTTCCTCTGGAAACCTTGCATTGGTTACTCTAGAAGAGATAAACCATTTTGATTTTATTATCTGGAAGGCTGCAACAATGGGTTGTGAGGGAAACACAAGTGTGTGTCTTTCCTTTCTGAATTGTTATGCTATACTATGCATATCCAGTGATACATAGTTCACTTGATACTCATGGAAATTTCTTCTCTTTACAGAAGGACACTCCGAAGTGGGGGAAGTGCTTTCTGCAATGTCAGCAGCAAGAACCTCTGCGGACATGAGTTTTGTAGGAGACACGCTGCATACGCTGTCTCCAAGGATGATCTCCGGTATTGGGACCCTCAGGTATGTACTGTGTGCACTAACCTGATTACTGAGACCTTTAATTCCCCTAGGACAGAGGAATCAAGGGATATAGCTAGGAATAAGCTTCGTACCTGGGTAAGGGGCTTCCAAAAGAACACTTCTGGCCCTTATCTTCCAAGTGAGAAGATGAGGGCGTATCTTTTCCCTAAGGCATCAGCTGATGCAGTGATTCCCCAGCCTCAAGAGGAGATCCCCTAAGTTCAGATCCAGGTGGATGCTGAAGTCGCGGTCGCGATGCAAGACATCCAGTTAGATGACAGGATGTCTGATGTGGACGGGTGTCAGGAGGAAGACCTCCTGGCAGAAGCCCAGGATGAAGTTCAATCCCCAGACGTTGTAGAGGTAGACGTCGACGAGGGTGTCGGCTACTCCGGTTCAGATTGCGGAGCCTATTCCCTGTACATCGGCCGGTCTCCCAGTAGAGCTGGGACAGGCCCTCTCTTCTATTGTTGGAATGATCCAACAAATGCAGAAGGAGAATCAGGAGAAGGCGGCAGCAATGGAACTGCGAATGCAGTGCCTTGCAGAATCACAAGGGCCCCAGAAAAAGCTCAATGTGAAAGACCTTCCCTTGTGCACAGATGCTAACCCATTGAGGTATGCTGAGTATATGCCGATGACGACTGGAAAGATCGTCATCTCGGATAAGCTGGGCTCAGTTCCCCTGGAGGAGGTGGAATTCTGGCCCAGCAAGGCATCATATCCGGACTGTTATGTCCGGCTGAGGAAGGAACCAGCTTCAAAGGAGGAGACCAGAGCCGAAGGAGGTCATAGTGATGGACCATGCTAAGGCTCAAGCTCTACTTTCATCCTCGATGAAAGAGAGGGGCCTTCTCTAACTCAAAGGTAGCCACATTGAATAGGAAGCTCCCTTCCTTTGTGTCCTCGCCTACTAGAGCCTTCCCCTTTTTACAGAAAGGGTTTCTGGCTGTACTAAAAGCAGTCGAGGCCGGCAAGTCTTGCCCTCCCTAGAGGAGTGAAACCCTTGTCGCTGGCCCTGCCTATGGACCACAAAGACTGGAAGGACGTCCATCTTACGTTCTCAGTTGGAAAGTTGGAGGCTGATATTGCCGGACGTCAGTTCGGCAAGGACCTCCCTAAGCTGTCTGACTTTCTTTTGCGAAGTGAGTTCGATACAAAAGAAAGACTGACTGCCTCAATGTCTCTTCAGACTACTCTCGAGACGATGGCAAGTGACCCCAAGGTCCATGAAATGTTCATGGTAGTGGCCAAGTCTCATCTGGCCACAGTGACGAAGGACCTTTATGGCTTCGTCAAGGCAAAGAGAGCTTGTAGGGAGTTCGTGTTTACCTCGGCTACGGTGAGACACGAGCCAAAGAAACTAATCTCCTCCAACATTTGGGGAAAAGACCTTTTCCCTACCGACTTGGTCAAAGAAGTTGTTGATGAGGCCGCCTTGGAGAATAGAAACCTTCTCCAGAAGTGGGGCCTGGCTATCAAAAGAAAGTCTTCCCCTGATGAGGGTCCTCAACCAAAGAGGAAGACTATGAGGACTAGGCTACCGTCTCGGCCAGCCAAGCCTCTTAGACAGCAACAGCAACTGCAATTGCCATTGCCCCCAGTGCTCCAGATTGTGGCACAAACCCCGACCACTTTTCAGTGGGTACCCCAGGCCGTGTCGACACAGTCCACGGCAATCACACCAGCGTTCGAAGGGCAGTCTACTCCCTTCAAGCAAAGCCTAGAGGAGCAGCCAGAGGCTCGTCTAGACGCCCCTCAAGGGGAAGGGGATTCAGGGGTGGTCGTGGTCAGGAAGGCAAGACCTCAGGACGGCAGTCCAAGTGAGGTGATACTGGTAGGAGGGAGACTTCTGAAATTTCGGGATCGGTGGACCTTCGATCCCTGGGCCCACAGCCTACTCAAGAATGGACTGGGCGGGAGCTGGTACAGCACTCCACTCCCGTGCCTTCGGTTTTTCCAACACTCCACCCCCGTTATGGAGGAGTACGTTCAAAACTGTTGGAGAAAAAAGGTGATCTGAAGGGTGAAGCCCATCAATTTCTATGGGAGGCTGTTTTGTGTTCCCAAGAAAGACTCGGAAAAGCTCAGAGTCATTCTGGACTTGTCGCCACTCAACAAGTTCATAGTGAATTGCAAATTCAAAATGCTAACACTGCAACACATAAGGACCTTACTGCCCAAGAGGGCATATTCCGTCTCTATAGACTTGTCAGACGCCTATTGGCACATTCCAATTAGCCATCGACTCTACCCCTACCTAGGGTTCAGGCTACAACGAAGACTATACGCCTTCGGACCCATGCCATTTGGGCTAAACATAGCCCCAAGGATTTTTACGAAGCTTGCGAGCGTAGCTCTCAAACAATTATGCCTAAAGGGAATTCAGGTAGTAGCCTACCTGGACGACTGGTTGGTGTGGGCAGCATCCGAGACAGAATGCTTGCAAGCTTCCAGTCAAGTGATCCAGTTCCTAGAGTACCTAGGCTTCAAGATCAACAGAAAAAGTCTCGACTTTCTCCATCTCAAAAGTTCCAGTGGCTGGGAATCCACTGGGACCTTTTGTCACACCGTTTCTCCACCCCGGCGAAGAAAAGGAAGGAGATAGCGGGTTCTGTCAAAAGACTTCTAGATTCCGAAAGGATATCAAGACGCGAGCAGGAGAGGGTACTGCGCTCTCTCCAGTTTGCTTCGGTGACAGACCCAGTGCTAAGAGCACAGCTAAAGGATGCAATCGGAGTTTGGAGAAGTTATGCATCAAACGCGCGAATAGATCTGAGAAGACCAGCCGCTTTGGCTAAGTACTCTTCTCAGGCCTTGGTCCCAAGCCAGACATCTAAAGAAGTCGGTTCTTCTTCAGCCACCTCCCCCGTCGGTGACGATTCACTCAGACGCCTCGAAGGAGGGATGGGGAGGTCACTCTCATCGGAAAAAAGTCTAGGGGACTTGGTCCAAGCTATTCAAGACCTTTCACATAAAACTTTCTAGAAGCTAGGGCAGTGCTCCTTACCTTAAAGAAAGTCTCCCCGCGTCACTCGATCCACATAAGGTTGCTGATAGACAGCGAGGTAGTTGTGAGATACTTGAATCGACAAGGATCGAGGTCACCACCTCTCAACCAGGTGATGTTGGCCATCTTCCGATTGGCGGAAAAGAAGAAGTGGTACCTGTCGGCAGTTCACCTTCAAGGAGTCCGCAATGTGACAGCGGACGCTCTATCCAGGTTCACACCGATAGAGTCGGAATGGTCCTTAGACGCAGGATCATTCTCCTTCATTCTGAATGAGTCCCAGAACTGCAGATAGACCTCTTTGCGACGAAAGACAACAAGAAGTTGCCCCTGTACATGCCCCGTACGAGGACCCCTTAGCGGAAGCAGTGGACGCGATGTCCCTCGACTGGAACAGATGGTCCCAAGATTTATCTGTTCCCCTCCTCACAACCTTCTGTTGAGGGTCCTCAACAAACTGAGATCCTTCAAAGGGTAGCGGCAATAGTGGCCCACAAGTGGCCGAACAGCGTGTGGTTCCTCCTGGCATTGGAACTATAGCTGAAGTTTGTACTACTACAAGATCCAGTTCTGACCCAGCGAGTCCAGAAGTCAACTGTCTGCGCTTCATTACAGAAAACCCGGACCCTGCAGCTCATGATTTTCTCTCCCTAGCGGTGAGAAAGCGTTTCGGGATTTCGAAAGCCAGTATAGACTTCCTTGAGGAATATAAGTGCAAATCTACTAGAAGGCAATATGAGTCATCTTGGAGAAAATGGGTGGCCTTTTGTCAAGGCGAAGAATCCGCAAGAGATCTTGACAGACTTCTGCTTATCTTTCTTCTCCACCTCCATGGTCAAGGATTGGCAGCGAACACGATTTCAGCATGTAAGTCTGCTTTGACAAGACCCATTCTATATGCCTTCCAGGTTGACCTAGGTAACGAGATCTTTAATAAAGTCCCGAAAGCCTGTGCTAGGTTCAGACCTTCAGCACCTCCAAAGCCCATTTCATGGTCTTTAAACAAGTTCTTCATTTCGCTTCTCTTTTGAGCAATGAAGAGTGTGCGTTAAAGGATTTGACACAAAAAGTTATTTTCCTATTTTGAACTCTCGTCCGGGGCCAGGGTTAGTGAGATTGTAGCCTCTCGAGAGAGGCAGGTCGTGTTCAGTTCCTGGATGGGGGAGAACTGAACCTGTTCCCGGATCCTACGTTTCTCGCCAA
>NC_090729.1:38559884-38569884 GCF_036898095.1 Palaemon carinicauda
ATTCTTTCATTCTACCTTGTATTGAGTATTGTTCTCCTGTCTGGTGTTCAGCTGCTGATTCTCATCTTAATTTGTTGTACAGAAATTTCTCATTCCTGATCTAGATATTAATTTTTGGCACCGTCGTTCAATTAGTTCTTTATGCATGTTGTAAGAGATTTTTCATAACTCTAGCCATCCTTTACATTCATATCTCCTTGGACAATTCTATCCTGTTCGTGATACTAGGCAGGCAGTTAATTCTAATAGCCAGGCCTTTTCCATCATGAGGCTCAATCCTACGCAATATTCTAGAAGTATTATTCAAGCTGTTACCAAGTTGTGGAATGATCTCCCTAACCGGGTAGTTGAATCAGTAGAACTTCAAACGTTCAAAGTTGGAGCAAATGTATTTATGTTGACGACTCTGACATTAGTCTTTTTATAGATTATATGACTTATCTCTTTTTGATGTTGTTTATAGTTTATATAGGACATATCTCCTTTGACGCTGTTATTGTTTTTAGAATGATATATTGTTAATTTATCATCATCATTTATTTATGTCATTACTTCCTTACCTCACTGGGCTATTTTTCCCTGTTGGAGCCCTTGGGCTTATAGCATCTTGTTTTTCCAACTAGGGTTGTAGCTTGGCTAGTAATAATGTATATATATATATATATATATATAGATAGATGGATATATATATATATATATATATATAGATAGATAGATAGATGGATATATATATATATATATATATACATATGTACATATACATACATACATATATATATATGTATATATATATATATATATATATGTATATATATATATATATATATATATAAATAAATAAATATGTATAAGTATATATATATATATATATATAAAATAATATGTATAAGTATATATATATATATATATATATGTATGTATGTATATATATATATATATGTATGTATATATACATATATATATATATATATATATATGTATATATTTGTATCTACATAAAAACATATGTTTATATATGTTTATATATATATTTGTATCTATATATATGTATAAATAATCTCTTTTGCATAAAAAATAGCAATTACTTGGGATAGACTTCCAGCGGATATAGTAAACAGTAAAACAGTAAACGAGTTCACGAATGTTAGACAAGATAATGACAACCTTTTATTGTTTAAACTAAATTGCTCTACAAAAGAGGAAAGGGAATCTCCGCGGAGTGAATAATAGTTTTTGAGACATCCAAAATCCTTGTAACTCTCTCTCTCTCTCTCTCTCTCTCTCTCTCTCTCTCTCTCTCTCTCTCTCTCTCTCGGTATACAATGAAGAAAATATTTACGAAAAACGAAGGTTTTAGATTCATAAATGAATTCCACATAAAACTATTCATTAGTGACATTTACCATATGGGATAACACTGAAAAAGTTTTATGAAATGTGGCCAAGCAAACATGTAGTTAAATCTGAATAGTGGCTGTTTGTGCTTTACTATGCTTAACGCAAAATAATTTTGATTCCTCATGATAAAAATAGATATTCGATGACTACTAAAACTTTTAATCGGGAATACATATTAATTACAATTTTCTTTTTTTCATGTTATTGTAGCATGGTACATGTGCAATATTATAAATTATAAGGGTTGTAAATTGATATCTATTGATGTAAAAAAAAAAAAAAGTAGTCATAGCCTACTCCGACAAACTTTGGATATATCAAACTTCAGAGTTCTCTCGCAGCCACTTTGCTTTCATCTTAGAAAACATACAACCTTCTTCGTTATAAAGAATTTTACGCTCAAGTATCTGGAATGTATTTGATTTTTGCATGCTGGATGACGCTCGTGTTTGTGTGCTTTGGAATCTGTAGTGAAAGAACGGTTCTAGTCCCTCGCTTCCTATGAATAATAAATGGAAGCAATTGAATGCAATGAACTGAATGTGAAATCGCTTTCCAGTACAGAATGCCAAAGTTATTTTTGGTTCTCGATTGAGATAGGAGAGATAGAAGGCGAGATATAGATGGTCTGATCGATATGTTAAATCGAATATAAGTAGATGTATATAAATAATTATGGTCATAAATAATCTTTTAGTGAATGCTTTAATACTTTATAAGTTGCGCATTTATATAATAATAAAATTAAACTATTGGTTCACAAAGTTTCTCTCTTGTCTTTTTATGTTTTTAGCAATCATGTACTGACTGGTCTATCTTATTTTTTTCCATCCAAATTTGACCATTTTTCTTAACAAAGAAACTTTGTGCTTCATTACCTGTTATAAGTACATCTAATATCCCTATTCGTATATAATTAAATGTTTAATCGTTTAATTCCTGTTTTGGTCAAAAGAAGATTAAAAAAAAAATTGGTATATAATTACAAATTACTTTATTAACTCTATATCGAAATAGCCTACTTTTAATAATTCTCTCTCTCTCCTCTCTCTCTCTCCTCTCTCTCCTCTCTCTCTCTCTCTCTCGTAGTTATTATCAAGTCAATCGACCACTCTCTCTAGTATCCTTGATGCGAATGCTATAATAATCGTTTTCAGACACTCATCCGCTCTGCTTCAAGCTTCTACTATCAACAGAATCCAATGAAGATTTAAGTGTATTTCTAAAGACCAGAAAATGATTATCCGGAAAACTCTCTCTTTCTTATAACATTTGTTTCCGCCATCTCTCTATCTGGCACGCACTTTTTATCTTATCCTGTCTTTATTGTTGAAATACTGAACACAAAGTTGCTCACTCCTTGATTATGTATTTTTTTTTTAACATTTTGTCATCACTTTATCTCAGTGAATTACTCACTTGAACCCTTTGTAATCACCATGCTCATGATTAATGATATATAAAAATATATTCAGTTTATATCCTTATCTCACTCCTTGATATATATCGAAAAATGTTGGCATTATCGTTAAACTAATGATGATCCAGTTTTCAGTCCCCATAAACCTAGTTTTCTATCGACTTACACTAAAAGTATGTCCATTTGTTCGATTAAATTACCACTATGATAAGCCTACAGAAGAAATCATTTTATTATTGAAACAAAAATATTTTTTTCGATTAAATTCTTGAAGACGACATTCCTCATCCTTAATAAACCCAGCTCTGTATTCTGATCGAGTATCTCAGTAGAACATACTTGTTCTCAGAACCGTGACAGAACCAAATTTAGATCTCTAAATTCCTAAGTTGCCCATTCATAAGAATCTGAATATAACTCTTACACTTTTTAAAACTCATCTCGATCATTCATTCTTGAATACAAGATCTCCTCTTGTCTTAGGACTGCACCTTATAGCTACAAAACACTCAAGTAATTCCCTCTCTAGACTTACACTATATTCATCTATGGTCTCCTTTTACAGCGTGATATAACTTTTTCGCTCATTGATTATACCTACGATCACACAGTTCTTCTCTGTATTAGATATGTGACCGTTACATTTACACACACGCACACAAACACACACACGTACATACACAAGTACACACATGTATATATATATATATATATATATGTACATGTATATATATATATATATATATATGCATATATATATATATATATATATATACAAATAAATAAATAAATAAATAAATATATATATATATATATATATATATATAAACCAAGGCACTTCCCCAATTTTTGTGGGTAGCCGACATCAACAAATGAAACAAAACAAAACTAGAGTGCAGGGGACAATAACTCTCCCCCCAGCTCCATCTCTTCCTTGACGTCTCACAGGATTATATGCAGGAGAGGGGGTTCGTAGCCCCCTCATCCCGTCCCTTTTAGTCGCCTCTTACGACACGCAGGGATAACGTTGGCACTATTCTAATTGTATTTATGCCCCCGCGGCCAGAGAGGGCATATATATATATATATATATATAAATATATATGTATATATATATATATATATATATATTATAAAATTATATATATATATATATATATATATATCTATATATATATATATATATATATATATATTTTTTTTTGGGCTCAAGCCATGTCGTCCTGATGGAAGTTCCTATAGGGTAGCTTCCTAGGGTATATTACAACTACGGCGATATTCCCAGAGAATTTACCTTAAGGTACCAGAATTCTAACTCCTGGAGCGAGTATCCCTCGTGAAAGGGATATCGCGACATATCAGAGGACGTATTCTAGACACGTCACATGGCAATCTACGACCTGAACAGAGATTCGTCTCGTAGGAGGGAGATTGACGAGATACGAATTCGGGAAAGAAAAAGGGGAGCCGCTCCCAAGGCTTCCCTATCCCCCGATTCGTATGCGTACCTGGCGCCAATCCTGGCGCCATCTGTATTCCTTTTTGCGTAGCTTAACAACTCGGTGTTTTTTCCTGTTTTTTTCGCAAATCTTGGATTTATTCAGCTTTTCATGGCTTCTTCGTCTTCGTTGACCTCGGATAAGTTGAGTATAGTGTCTGTTATGTATAAATGTAGGCTCTTGGTTAATTTTGAGTGATTAATAGGATTAATCTTTGATACAAGAGCCGTAGCCTACCAGAGGTGTCCTGGACACTGTCACTCGCTAGGTATAAATTAGTTAGTCAGAGTGACATTCCTGGTTGTTTTGCTTCATAAATTTTAGCTATTTAGCTTTACATAGGATTTCCTTTCGTGCTTAGTATTATTTGGCGAAGTATTCGCCATTCTGGCCTACGCTAGGCCATGTAGCCTAGTCGTTTGGTCCTAGTACTTAATGCATGATTTTGGTTTTTCCGAGTGTAATTAAAATTTTATTGAAGCTTTAGGCTATATTTTATACATTTTAGACTGTGTGGAATATTTCCAAGATTGTATACGTGAGAGTTTCGGTGAATTTGGTAATCGATTCTCTTGGTGCCTAGGCTAATTGCTTATGGAGCCTTAGTATGCTTTATTATACTCCTCGGTTGCTTTCTTTTCTTCGGAGAAGGTATGCAATCCCTTTCCCTCTGTTTAAGCCTTGGGCTTATCCCTAAGTGGTTTTTTTCCGAATTTATTTTCGATAAAACTATACTAGGGTGTTACTGTACCTTCCTGTTCCAGCAAAGTCTGGTTCAAAGAGGGACAGAACAACAGAGTTTTTAGTCTGAGTCCGTGTTGTCTGGCTTGGGGCAGAGTCTCCCTCGCTGACCTAACACTTACAAAGGGAGCTTAGCTCCCTTAGGTCACTATCGAAGGTTTCTGTAGTTATGATTCCTTCTTGTGTGATCGACCAGACTAAGTCCTGTTGCTGTTCTCGGGGAGGATAAAATCTTCCCTTGGGAGTAGCAAACGCCTTCCTTGCTTTGGTGCTCTGGAAGCTGGCAGGTATTATACTACTGTGCTGGCCCTTTCCCTTAGATCTCCCTTAGGCTAAGACAAAGTTCTTGCTGCGGGTGATCTGTCACTAAAGCAAGGTTGGCAGGACCCTCTTGTCCCTTCCCCCTCTATCTCCGTAATGGCCTAGCCATTACTGTACTGTACCTTGCCGGCCGGCAGAGCTGGCCGGCAGGGGTATTACTGTACTGTATGTCATTCTACTTCTGGACCTAGTATAGGTTGGGATGTGGAATTGACTAAGCCCATTGCCGGCCGGCAGAGATGCTGGACGGCAAGGGTCTTATGTTTTCGAGTGCTGCCCGGACCTCTCTTGGTCCCTCATCCATGCCTGCCGGCAGAGCCGGACGGCATTGGTCAAGGAAGCCTGAATTAAGTTTCTCCCCTTCCTTATATGCACTCTTTCGGTTGCCGGGCTTGGGGGGTTGTGTACACTCTTATCCCGGCATCCATTCTATTTTCTTCTAGTGCTGTACCTGTCCCGGCTGCCGGCCTCATAGGCCGGCAGCCGGGCAGGTGTAGTCTTCTGGTTCTTTTGCTGCCGGCTGGCATCGGTCTTGTACCTTTGCCGGCCGGCTTATGTCAGTCCTTGTCCTGCCGGTCACCAAGAGTGTGGCCGGCAGCTGGGTACTACCTTGTGTAGTTGCTGGCCGGCAATCATTGCCGGCCAACACTGGATGTTGCTGGCCGGCAGCTGCTGCCGCCGGCACAGGCATTTGAACCAGAGGGCTGCCGCCCTATAGCTGTTAAGTAGTATACTTTAAAGTTAATTGTGGTATGTGCCGGCCGGCAAAGGCAGGCCGGCACACATCCTCCTATACTGTACTAGTATTCTTCTGTATAGCATATACAGTAAGAAGAAAACTATAGTAAAGTTTAGGTACAGCACTGTATCTTCTAACACTATTGTGTTTTCTTGCACGGCCCTTTGCTGTTGCCCTCAGACAGGAAGCAGAGTTCTTCCCCGTCTATTATCCAGGATTTTAAAATCATTGCTTAGGTGTGAGCTCCACCTGTTTCCTCTGGAAACCTTGCATTGGTTACTCTAGTAGAGATAAACCATTTTGATTTTATTATCTGGAAGGCTGCAGCAATGGGTTGTGAGGGAAACACAAGTGTGTGTCTTTCCTTTATGAATTGTTATGCTATACTATGCATATCCAGTGATACATAGTTCACTTGATACTCATGGAAATTTCTTCTCTTTACAGGAGGACCCTCCGAAGTGCGGAAATGTTTTCTGCAATGTCCGCAGCAAGAACCTCTGCGGACATGAGTGTTGTAGGAGACACGCAGCATGCGCTGTCTCCAAGGATGATCTCCAGTATTGGGACCCTCAGGTATGTACTGTATGCACTAACCTGATTACTGAGGCTTTTGATTCCCCTAGAACGGCGGAATCAAGGGATATAGCTAGGGAAAAGCTTCGTACTTGTGTAAGGGGCTTCAAGAAGAACACCTCTGACCCTTATCTTCCAAGTGAGAAGATGAGGGCGTATCTTTTTCCCCAGGCATCAGCTGAGGCAGTGATTCCCCAGCCTCAAGAGGAGATCCCTCAAGATCAAGTCCAGGTGGACGAGGAAGTCGCAGATGCGATGCAAGACATCCAGTTGTGTGACAGGATGTCTGACCTGGACGAACGTTTGGAAGAAGACCTCCTGGCAGAAGGTCAGGATCAAGTTCAAACCCCGGATGTCGTAGAGGATGAGGTCGACGAGGTGTCGGCTACTCCGGTTCAGATGCCGGAGCCTATCCCCTCAACATCGGCTGGTCTCCCAGTAGAACTGGGACAAGGCCTTTCTTCGATTGTTGGAATGATCCAAAAATGCAGAAGGAGAATCAGGAGAAGGCGGCTGCAATGGAACTGCGTATGCAGTCCCTGCAGAATTACATGGGCCCCGGAAAAGGCTCAATGTGAAAGACCTTCCCATATGCTCAGATGCTAACCCATGGAGGTATGCTGAGCACATGCCGATGACGACTGGAAAGATCGTCATCTCGGATAAGCTGGGTTCAGTTCCCCTAGAGGAGGTAGAATTCTGGCCCAGCAAGGCATCATATCCGGACTGCTATGTCCGGCTGAGAAAAGAACCAGCTTCAAGGGAGGAGACAGAGCCGAAGGAGGTCATTATTATGGACCACGCTAAGGCTCAAGCCCTACTTTCATCCTCGATGAAAGAGAGGGGCTTCTCGAATTCGAAGGTAGCTGCATTGAGCAAGAAGCTCCCTTCGTTTGTGTCCTCTCCTGATAGAGCCTTCCCCTTTTTACAGAAAGGGTTTGCGGCTGTCCTAAAGGCAGTCGAGGCCGGCAAGCCTTGCCCCTCCCTGGAGGAGTGTAAACCCTTGTCGCTGGCTCTACCTATGGACCACAAAGACTGGAAGGATGTCCATCTGACATTCTCAGTGGGAAAGTTGGAGGCTGATATTGCCGGACGGCAATTCGGCGAGGACCTCCCCAAGCTGTCCGAATCTCTTTTACGAAGAGAGTTCGAGACAAAAGAAAGACTGGCTGCCTCAATGTCTCATCAGACTACTCTCGAGACGATGGCAAGTGACCCCAAGGTCCATGAAATGTTCATGGTAGTGGCTAAGTCTCACCTAGCCACAGTGACGAAGGACCTTTATAGCTTCGTCAAGGCAAGGAGAGCTTGCAGGGAGTTCGTGTTCACCGTGGCTTCGGTGAGACACGAGCCAAGGAAGTTAATCTCCTCCAACATTTGGGGAAAAGACCTTTTCCCCTACCGATGTGGTCAAAAAGGTTGTTGATAAGGCCGCCGTGGAGAATAGAAACCTTCTCCAGAAGTGGGGCCTGGCTATCAAAAGAAAATCTTCCCCGGATGAGGGTCCTCAACCAAAGAGGAAGAATATGAAGACTAGGCTACCATTTCGGCCAGCCAAGCCTTATAGACAGCAACAGCAACTGCAATTGCCTTTGCCTCCAGTGCCCCAGATGGTGGCACAAACCCCGACTGCCTTTCAGTGGGTACCCCCAGGCTGTGCCAGGTCAGTCAACCACATTCGCCCCAACGTTCGAAGGACAGTCTTCTTCCTTTCGTGCAAAACCTAGAGGAGCAGCCAGAGGCTCGTCTAGGCGCCCCTCAAGGGGAAGGAGATTCAGAGGTGGTCGTGGTCAGGGAGGCAAGACCTCAGGACGGCAGTCCAAGTGAAATGATACTGGTAGGAGGGAGACTGATGAAATTTTGGGATCGTTGGACCTTCGATCCCTGGGCACAAAGCCTACTCAAGAATGGACTGGGTTGGAGCTGGTACAGCACTCCACCCCCATGCCTTCGGTTTTTCCAACACTCCACCCCCATTTTGGAGGAGTACGTTCAAGAACTGTTGGAGAAAAATGTGATCCGAAAGGTGAAGTCCATCAAATTCCAAGGGAGGCTGTTTTGTGTTCCCAAGAAAGACTCGGAAAAGCTCAGAGTCATTCTGGACTTGTCACCACTCAACAAGTTCATAGTGAATTGCAAATTCAAGATGCTAACACTGCAACACATAAGGACCTTACTGCCCAAGAGGGCATACTCAGTCTCTATAGACTTGTCAGACGCCTATTGGCACATTCCAATCAGCCGTCAACTCTCCCCCTACCTAGGGTTCAGGCTACAACGGAAACTGTACGCCTTCAGAGCCATGCCATTCGGGGTAAACATATCCCCAAGGATTTTCACGAAGCTTGCGAGCGTAGCTCTCAAACAATTACGCCTAAAGGGAATTCAGGTAGTAGCCTACCTGGACGACTGGCTGGTGTGGGCAGCATCCGAGACCGAATGCTTGCAAGCTTCCAGTCAGGTGATCCAGTTCCTAGAGTACCTAGGCTTCAAGATCAACAAGAAAAAGTCTCGACTTTCTCCATCTCAAAAGTTCCAGTGGCTGGGAATCCACGGGGACCTTTTGTCACACAGTTTCTCCATCCTAATGAAGAAAAGGAAGGAGATAGCGGGCTCTGTCAAGAGACTTCTAGATTCCGAAAGGATATCAAGACCGCGAACAGGAGAGGGTACTAGGCTCTCTCCAGTTTGCTTCAGTGACAGACCCAGTGCTAAGAGCACAGCTAAAGGATGCAACCGGAGTTTGGAGAAGGTATGCATCAAACGCGCGAAGAGACTTGAGAAGACCAGTGCCGCCTCGGCTACGTACTCTTCTCAGACCTTGGTCCCAAGCCAGACATCTAAAGAAGTCGGTTCTTCTTCAGCCACCTCCCCCGTCGATGACGATTCACTCAGACGCCTCAAAGGAGGGATGGGGAGGTCACTCTCATCGGAAAAAAGTCCAAGGGACTTGGTCCAAGCTATTCAGGACCTTTCATATAAACTTTCTAGAAGCTATGGCAGTGCTCCTTACCTTAAAGAAAGTCTCCCCGCGTCACTCGATCCACATAAGATTGGTGACTGACAGCGAGGTGGTTGTGAGATGCTTGAATCGACAAGGGTCGAGGTCACCACCTCTCAACCAAGTGATGTTAGCCATTTTCCCGATTGGCGGAAAAGAAGAAGTGGTACCTGTCGGCAGTTCACCTTCAAGGAGTCCGCAATGTGACAGCGGACGCTCTATCCAGGTTCACACCGATAGAGTCGGAATGGTCCTTAGACGCAGGATCATTTTCCTTCATTCATGAATCAAGTCCCAGAACTGCA
>NC_090729.1:38579884-38584884 GCF_036898095.1 Palaemon carinicauda
ACAGTACAGAGTTTGTTGTAACACTAAAGTTCTTCCAACATACTTAATGTTATCTTGTAAAACCTTTTGTTGAGACCATACAATAAATAGAAAGTTAGTTCTTTCTGTATTCATTCTATCGCGTATATTAAAACTTTATTTCAAGGTGTGAGCTACACCTTAACTTTCCGATTAGGAAAATAAGTAAGGTATTCTAGAATAAGAATTAACCTTAGTTTTAATATATTGGGAGGTTACAGCAATTGGCTGGGCAGGAAATACGAGTATGTGTCTTTCCTTCTTTCGTTTCTAGCTTTACTGTATAAGTTACATGTATTAATAATAAGTGAAAAGCCTTCACTTGATACTCATGGATTTTCTTCTTTTTACAGGAGGATCATCCGAAGTGCGGGAGTATGTTCTGCAATGTCCGCAGCAAGAACTTCTGTGGACATGAGTTATGCAGGAGGCACGAAGCATGCGCAGCCTCCAAAGGTAATCTCCGGTAATGGGACCCTCAGTTATGTATCATATGTTCTAACCTGATTACCGAGGCATTTGACACCCCTAAGTCGGCAGAGTCAAGGGATGCTTCTAGGGAAAAGTTGCGAACCTGGGTGAGGAGTTTTCAGAAAACCACTTCAGGCCCCTACCTTCCAAACGAGAAGATGAGGGCCTATCTTTTCCCTAAGGCATTGGCTGATGTAGTCATTCCTCAGTCTCAGGAGGAAATACCAACTGTCCAGAATCTGGTAGATTTTGAAGTCTCGGCCGCCCTTCAAGGCATCAAATTGGATGATAAGATGTCAGAAGTGTCGGAATATACAGAGAAGGACCTTCTGGGAGAATGTCGGGAGGAGGAGCTGACCCAGGCTCTAGATATAGAAGAGGAAGAAATCAACAAGGTGTCGGTTACATCTGTTCCGGCCCCGGAATATGTTCCCTCTAGATTGTCTGCTATCCCAGGTGATCTGGGAAGGACTCTTTCTTCTATTGTTGAAATGATTCAACAAATACAAGAGAAGAATCATGAAAAGAAAGCTATGATGAAACTGGAGATATGTAGATTCGCAGCATCACTCGGGCCCAAGAAGCGACTCAACGTGAAGGATCTTCCTTTGTGCTCGGATACCAATCCTTGGAGGTATGCCGAACACATGCCAATGACAACCGGGAAGATTGTTAGATTGGAGAAGTTGGGCTCAATTCCCCCGTAAAGATGTGGAATTTTGGCCCAGCAAAGACTCTTACCCGGAATGCTATGTCCGTCTTAGGAAGGAGCCAGCCTCAAAGGAGGGGACGCAGCCGAAGGAGCTCATGGTCCTTGACCATAGTAAAGCAGAGGCGTTACTAGCGATCTCGATGAAAGAGAGGGGCTTCACAAACTCAAAGGTGCCAGCCTTGAGTAAGAAGCTTCCCTCCTTTGTGGCCTCTCCAACCAGAGCCTTTCCCTGCATAGGAAAGGGATGTAAGGCAGCCTTGAAGGCGGCGGAGGCAGGGAAACCATGCCCCTCCTTGGAGGAATGCAAGCCGTTATCTCTGACCTTACCCTTGGACCAAAAAGACTGGAAGGACGTCCACCTTACCTTCTCAGTCGGGAAGCTCAAAGCTGATATTGCCGAACGTCAGTTTGGTAAGGAACTTTCAAAGCGGTCGTAGTTTCTCTTGCGCAGAGAGCAAGAAATGAAAGAAAGACTTGCGGCATCGATGTCGTTGCAAACGACATTGGAAATGATGGCAAGTGACCCCAAGAACCAGGACATGTTCATGGTAGTGGCCAAAAACCCATCTGGCCACAGTTACGAAGGCTCTCTATAGCTTTATTAAAGCTAGGAGAGCCTGTAGAGAGTTTGCCTCGGCTGCGGTGAGGCACGAACCGAGGAAGCTGATCTCCTCTTGCATATGGGGTAAGGACCTCTTTCCCAAAGAAGTGGTTAAAGAGGTAGTAGACAAGGCCGCTGCGGAGAATAAGAACCTTTTCAAAAAGTGTGGCTTAAACTTTAAGAAGTCTTCTCCGGATGAGGGTCCCAACACAAGAAGAAGACAAAAAGGCCTAGGCTATCCTCTTGGCCGGCTAAGCCCTACCGACAGCAACAACAACAGCAGCTTACTGTGACTGCCGTGCCTCAGATAGTGGCACAACCTCCAACCACGTACCAGTTGGTACCTCAACAAGTGTCGACACAGTCGCCGGTCTTTAACCCTGATTTTGAAAGGCAGACTTCTTCCTTTCGCTCAAAAGCTAGAGGAACAGCCAGGGGTTCTTCTAGACGCCCTTCAAGGGGGAGGGGATTCAGGAGAGGATGCGATCAAGGAGGCAAGGCCTCAGGTCCACAACAGCAAAAGTGAGATGCTTTCAGTAGGAGGGAGACTACATTGTTTTAGGGATCGTTGGACCTTCGATCCCTGGGCCCACATCCTAATAAAAAATGGATTAGGTTGAAGTTGGAGCAGTCCTCCACCTCAATTTCCTTAATTCTTCCAACACTCTATCTACCCCCGTTCAGGAAGAATATGTCCGAGAACTCTTAGAGAAAAGAGTAATCTGAAAAGTTAAGTCCATCAAGTTCCAAGGATGGATGTTTTGTGTTCCAAAGAAGGACTCAGAAAAATTCAGAGTCATTCTGGACTTGTCGCCACTCAACAAGTACATAGTGAACTACAAGTTCAGGATACTCACACTTCAACACATAAGGACCCTACTGCCCAAAACGGCATATACCGTCTCTATAGACTTGTCTAACGCTTATTGGCACGTTCCAATTAATCGTCACCTCTCCTCCTACCTACAATCAAGTTACAAAGAAGACTTTACGCCTTCAGAGCCTTGCCATTCGGGCTAAACATAGCCCCAAGGATTTTCACGAAGCTTTCGAACGCAGCCGTCCATCAATTACACCTAAAGGGGATCCAAGTAGTGGCCTACTTGGACGACTGGCTGGTGTGGGCAGCATCCAGGACAGAATGCATGTAAGCCTCCAAGATAGTGATCCAGTTCCTGGAACATGTGGGATTCAAGATCAACATCAAAAAGTCTCGACAATCTCCACCTCAAAAACTTCAGTGGTTTGGAATCCACTGGAATTTGGTGTCACATCGACTTTCCATTCCTGGGAAGAAGAGGAAAGAAATAGCAGGATCTGTCAAGAGACTATTGAAATCCAAACGGATATCAAGACGCAAACTGGAGAGATTGCTGGGCTCTCTACAGTTTGCTTCGATAACAGATCCAGTGCTAAGAGCACAGCTAAAGGATGCAACAGGAGTCTGGAGATAACACGCATCAAACGCGCGAAGAGATCTAATGAGACCACTACCAACTCGACTGCGAATGTTTCTCAAGCCTTGGTCCAAAGCCAAGCAACTGAAGAAATCAATACTTCTTTAAGCTCCTCCCCCGTCAGTTACTATCCACAAAGACGCTTGAAAGGAAGGCTGGGGAGGCCACTCTCACCAGATGAGAGTCCTAGGAGCTTGGTCCAATCTTTTCAAGTCATTTCACATCAACTTTCTAAAAGCCATGGTAGTACTTCTGACACTAAAGAAAGTATCTCCTAGCCACTTGACCCACATAAGTTTGGTTTTAGACAGCGAGGTGTTAGTGAGATGCCTGAATCGACAAGGGTCAAGGTCGCCTCAAATCAACCAAGTGATGTTGGCCATATTCCGTTTGGCGGAAAGGAAGAAATGGCACCTGTCAGCACTTGCCATTCAAGGGTTCTGCAACGTGACAGCAGACACTCTATCCAGGTTTTCACCAATAGAGTCAGAATGGTCCGTCTTGAGTCAAGTCCCGGAACTGCAGATAGACCTCGTTGCAACAAAAGACAACAAAAAAATACATCATTATGTGTCCCCATACGAGGATACGCTAGCGGAAGCAGTGGGCGCTATGTCCCAAGACTGGAACAGATGATCCAGGAGTTACCTGTTCTCGCCGCACAACCTCCTTTTGAATGTCCTTGAAAAACTGAGATCCTTCAAAAGGAAAGCAGCAATAGTGGCCCAAAAGTGACGAAATAGCGTGTGGTTCCCTTTGGCATTGGAACTACGACTAAAATTTGTACCACTACCGATCCAACCTCCTGTCAGCACTTGCCATTCAAGGGTTCTGCAACGTGACAGCAGACACTCTATCCAGGTTTTCACCAATAGAGTCAGAATGGTCCGTCTTGAGTCAAGTCCCGGAACTGCAGATAGACCTCGTTGCAACGAAAGACAACAAAAAATACATCATTATGTGTCCCCATACGAGGATCCGCTAGCGGAAGCAGTGGACGCTATGTCCCAAGACAGGAACAGATGATCCAGGAGTTACCTGTTCTCGCTGCACAACCTCCTTTTGAAGGTCCTTGACAAACTGAGAACCTTCAAAAGGAAAGCAGCAATAGTGGCCCAAAAGTGACGAAATAGAGTGTGGTTCCCTTTGGCATTGGAACTACGACTAAAATTTGTACTGCTACCGGATCCAACCTCCTGTCAGCACTTGCCATTCAAGGGTTCTGCAACGTGACTGCAGACACTCTATCCAGGTTTTCACCAATAAAGTCAGAATGGTCCGTCTTGAGTCAAGTCCCGGAACTGCAGATAGACCTCGTTGCAACGAAAGACAACAAAAAAATACATCATTATGTGTCCCCATACGAGGATCCGCTAGCGGAAGCAGTGGACGCTATGTCCCAAGACTGGAACAGATGATCCAGGAGTTACCTGTTCTCTCGGCACAACCTCCTTTTGAAGGTCCTTGACAAACTGAGATCCTTCAAAAGGAAAACAGCAATAGTGGCCCAAAAGTGACGAAATAGAGTGTGGTTCCCTTTGGCATTGGAACTACGACTAAAATTTGTACCGCTACCGGATCCAACCTGTGTCAGCGAGTACAAAGTCGACTGTCTTCGCTTCATCATAGGAAACCAGAAACCTGCATCTCATTATTTTCTCTCTTTAGCGATGATAAAGAGATTCTGGGTATCAAAAGAAAGTATAGACTTTTTGGAGGAAACCAGAAGACTATAAGAGGA
>NC_090729.1:38595078-38597578 GCF_036898095.1 Palaemon carinicauda
CTTTGGAAATGGTCCTTAGCCCTAGGAGGACCAAGGGAAGCTGAGTAAACCAGTTGGAATCCTTGCAGCAGGACATAAAAGCTGTTTTGAGGGTACGATGAAATTGTTCGACCATTCCATTGGCAGCGGGGTTGTAGGCAGTTGTCTGATGTAGGGTTATGCCCAGGCGATTCGCTAATGATGTCCTCAAATGAGAGGTGAAAGTGGTACCCCTGTCAGAAGTATTATGATCAGGGATACCAAATCTTACAATCCATCCTGATAGTAAGGCAGATGTACATGAGGTGTCATTGCAGTTTACATGGGAATGGCTTCAGGCCAACGAGTAGAGCGGTCGATGAGTTTAAACAGGTAACGATGTCCTTGTGACGTGGGTAGGGGCCCTACAACGTCAACATGAATGTGTCGATGCTGAGGTTGAAGAAAGGGGCCAACTTCTGAATCCATGTGTCGATGTACTTTGGAAGTTTGGCAAGAAATACAGGCACGGACCAAATCATTAACCTCCTTAGAAATGCCATTCCAAATGAACTTCATCTTCGGCAGCTGTGCAGTAGAACGGCCCGAGGGATATAAAAGGCCATGAATGATATCAAACACCTGCCGGCGCCTGGGAGCAGGAATCCAAGGTCACGGTCTACCAGTACTGACGTCACAGAGGTGAAGGGGGAAGTCTTCACAACGGAGGCACGGGCAGGATGTCCTATATGCTTGATACTCTGGATCCTGTAGTTGGGCTTCGGCCAAGGAGTTATAATCCAATCCCTGTTGACCGGCAGTCAAAGTGTTTCTTGACAGGGCATCGGCAACGGAATTAATTTTCCCAGGGATATATTGAAGAGTGCAAATGTATACAGCCACGGCGGAGAGTTGTAGTCTTTGACGGGCGGACCAGGCATCAGACTGTCGAGTGAAGGCGTGCCTCAGAGGGATGTGGTCTGTGCGAATGACAAAGGGCGTACCTTTTAAGAAATGGCGAAAGTGACGGCCAGCCAAGTTCATCGCCAGCAATTCGCGATTGAAGGTAGAATAACCCGATTCGTCCTTGGACAGTTTTCTGCTGAAAAAGGCCACTGGGCGGAGCACGCCGTTGACCACCTGCTAGAGTACTGCACCAATTCTGACATCGCTTGCATCTGTGGAGAGAAGGAGAGGGGCATGTGGGATAGGAAAAGTGAGAGCCGCAGCAGTTGATAGGGTCTTCTTTGCATTGCAAAGGCACGCTTCTTGAAGAGGACCCCACTTCAGGTCCGTTGGCTTGCCCTTGATGGAGGTGTAGAGGGGGAGCAGGAGTGGCGGCAATGGCTGGCAGAAAACGGTGATAATAGTTGATCATGCCCAAGTATTCCTGCAGAGCTTTGACGGTCGAGGGTGTGAGGAAGTCCTGAATGTCTGCTACCTTCTCAAGGAGGGATGGACTCCTTCAGGAGGGATGCAGTGCCCTAAGAACGACACTACGTTGGAGCCAAAGGTACACTTGTCGTACTGGACTACAAGACAGTTTTGTTGCAGGCGGTCAAGCATGATACGCAGGTGATGGAGGTGTTCCTCTTTTGAGGAGGAGAACACAAGTATGTCGTCCACATAACATACACAGAAGCAGAGGTCCCCTAAGATGCCATCCATGACACGCTGAAACGTGACCCCAGCATTACGAAAGCCAAAAAAGGAGTAATTAAAGTTGTATGTACCAAATGGAGTGGTGATGGCAGTCTTGGGGATTTCTTATGGGTTCATAGGCACTTGATAATACCCCTTCAGTAGGTCGAGCGTGGAGAAAATCTTCGCTTTGTGCACCTAGGAGGTCACGTCCGCGATGTTTGGAGGGGGTAGTGATCCGGTTCTGTTTGCATGTTCAAGCGCCTGTAATCCCCCCATGGACGGAGGGAGCCGTCTTCCTTCAGAACGATGTGTAAGGGTGATGACCATGCGCTTTAGGCCATTGGCAAAGACCCATTTCCTCAATTTCGGCAAAGGTTTGTTTGGCGACTGCCAATCGTTTCGGTCCCAGACGTCTGAATTTTTGGAAGACTGGGGGTCCCGTCGTCTTGATATGGTGATAAATACCGTGCAATGCAAGAACTGTGAGCGTTTGGCGAAGTTCTGGACGGAAAACTTCCTAGTCTGACGTGAAGAGGTGGGCGTAGGCATCCGTAGGTGCACTGATGTGGATGTGGCGGGTTGAAGAAGGGTCGACAAGTACGAGTTTGCGTTGATCAATCATCGGTGGGGGACATCGACAAGAAGGTGGAAATGAGAGAGGAAAACTGCACCGAGGATTGGTAATTTGACGTGAGCAACGAGAAATTTCCATTTATATTTACTGTTTAAACAATAATGTGAAGTTCTCGTAACTGTAGGTGGGTATCGCAGATCGATTGGCAGCTACCAAGCGGACGTCGCCAGATGTACACAGACTATGTCGGTTCCTGAAGAGTTTTCCTGGCAAAAGAGAACGACATGCACCCGTGTCTAACAAAAATCACACGCCCGTTCATGA
>NC_090729.1:38605078-38610078 GCF_036898095.1 Palaemon carinicauda
CTCTATAGAGGAGTAATACATTTGGTTCTTAACTAAAGGTTTAGAAAATATATGGGGAAATAGCTATTCGATAACCTTTCGGGATAACGTGCTTAGTTGTTCCTAGAACATTCCAAATCATTCATTTGACAATAAATAATCCCAGAAGCAAATAGACTACCATATGTAACAGAACACGTAGATCTTTTATTTGTAGTAAATAGTTTTTCACCACAGAAACGTTTACTTACTACTCAATATTTATTGCTCTGTGTGTTTCTTCTTTTTTCATTGTTAGAAATATTTTTGTAAGTGATTGGTATTATATAGTTAAATGGAACTAGTGATCTCCATGTGTAATGTGCAACAATTCATCGTGGAAGAATACCTTTACATATAAAGAACAGAAACTGATTATGTTACTACATATCTTTTCAACTACTGTAACACCCAGAAAATTTCATTCATAACCAAGGTTACGGTTATGTCATTTGTTCAGTCCAAATCATCATTTCTTGACAGGATAGTTTACCTATAATGAATCAGAAATTGTATGAAGCTTACACGGGAATTTATTTTTTGTTCTCATCTTCTTTTGCCCTGAAAGGAAAGCTTAATCTTTAAACCATTGTTTGTACTTGAAGAATATAATCTCTGTTTTGTTTTTTTTCATGCAATATCGTGCTACCTTTGAGGCTATTTATCAACTATTCTGCTTATAGCAAATCAATAGAATAGAACAGTAGGACTATAGTTAGAAATACTTATCATAAGTAATTTATTAGCATACATAAACACTAATTAAATAAGCTGGATGCTACAAGCCAAAGGACTCCACTAGGAAAAGTAGCCTAATGAAGAAAAAAAAAAAAAGAGAAAATTATGCAAACTGCGTATGAAAATTGGCGGAAAAAATTCTTGATATCACGAACTATGTTAGAATTGAATTGTCATATATAATATATGAAATTAAACTACCATCAAACAGTTCAACAACAAAAAAAAAATATACATATATATATATATATATATATATATATATATATATATATATATATATATATATATATATATATATATATATATATATATATATATATATATATATAACATTCGAAATTTTGAAGTTCCACCGATTCAACTGCCAAATCATGAAAATAACTTGATAATCTGATCACAAGTGGGATACAACTTCTAGAATATTATGTAGTTTTGAACATTGTGTGTGAAGGAAGGACTACTAGAGTTTACTGTATTAACTAGTAAAATCATAACTAGAAATCCTGAAGGTTACACGAAAAATATATCTGGTAATATATTTAGCGAAATTGACTTGAAGGTACATAGCAGATTTCTAGAAAAATATTAGTGAATAATTTATATAGGGATAAATTGATCTTTTCATACTCATTCAAAAAGGTACCCTTTTTCGTATTATAAGTATGAGTAATTTTTCCTGAGCTCCTTAAATCATCAACATATATCCAAAATACCTTAATAACAAGAAAAACCCATGAATCTCCTTAAATCACCCAATTCAAAAGCATTAAAGCGTTATATGCATATCTTGTCACACAGAAACAATATGGAGGAGAACTCAAAAAGTAACTAGGTGGCAGCATCTAATTAGCCTGAGTTCCTTATAATGAGTCTCGAATGTATGTCTGAAAGCTGCCGTTGTTCCATCTGGTTATCCTCCACCTTGAAGTTGGAAAGGCCAACGCCTTCCAGCAACAATGACACAACCAAAGCTTAATGAGATCTGGACTAAAAGGGTAATATTTCATAATCTAGATTCTTTGGGCTAATTTCAATATTCTAATTGACTTCAACTTATCTCCGTTTCTAAGAACTAAAACTTCATTTAAGTTAGTGGTCAGTAAGTTAGTGCTATGCGCTGATCAATAAGAATATCATGGATGGATAGTTGTTTTGAAAATCGAAATAATCTATCTTCAAAATAATGTAATATCCTTAATCCAGGACCTGCCCGAACCAGCCATTTTAATCTAGGTGTAGTTCAGTCTTGGAATATTATCAGAATTTTTATGTTATTTGCGTATCCTAATAAAGTTCTTCATTAAAAGTAACAGGTTAATTTCAATTTTCAGTTTTGTTATTGTCTTGAATTATTGAATCCCTTTTTTAACTGCTCTATAGATAAGATCTCCAATATCTTAATTGGTAAATCAATTTTATTCTACCCTTTTATCTGTATTCAAAGGTATTTTGCTAAATCATGGATGGTATATAATAAATCTTATAAATACTGTCAATTTCAGATAGTGGAAATTTTTCAATAGATATAGCCATTTAATTGCCAGTTATTTGGATACCAGTCGGTCTACTATTTTATTGCCTGTAGAGTTAATAGAAACACTAAGAAATACACCTGTGGAACATTGGGGACACAGGAATCAAGAAAACCTAATATAAGCCCTGAAGATCTAAAAGTTGAGAATCAATTTATAATACACGTAAAAAGAAAAAAAAATGGAATAAATGAATAAAGTGCCTTTCATTCCATTCGTTCAAATAGGTTATTCTCATAGTTTTATTCAATCCAAATGTTACTATTAAAACAGGTGGCATGCTAACTTACTATGTAGCCTCCTAAACTACAATGGTGAAACATTATCAAGACTTTAACACTATATTTTCCTAAATTGAGACAAAGATGAAACAAACTCAGTTAGGAGATTTAGCTTTTCTTAATTGCATGAAGGAAACATTTATTTTTTTGTCCTCTAAGTTAGCCGTAATTGATGTAATTAGATATATTGGATCACTTTGTAGCTTTGAATATGTATACTTCCTAGTTCGAATTAAGAAAAAATTAGTTTTGTGAAACATTAAACTTATATACACCTTAGTTTATCTACTTCTCAGTTTTATCGTTTGACTTAAAAATTCTTGAAGAATGATTAACTTTACCGCCTTAGGATGCTTCTCTCCGTACAAAAGAGTAAAAAGTTATAATTGGAAATAAAACTTTTCTAACAAACTCTTGGAAATATTTATTGAACATAATGGAATGCGGCCAATAGAAGTTGAAATACTAATTGAGCTTCATTTAGATAAAACGTAACGAATCCATTAGTCAAACTCTATCACTAATACCTTTTTAATAAATCTAGTAATACTTTTGCTTCTGCCCTATAATCAATTATCTTTACTGATGAACAAAATACTTGTTAATATTAGGCTTATAGAAAACAAAAATATATTACTTTTATGACCGGTGTTTGAGGGTTTTAAGAAAGGTAATTAAGCTCAGTTGCAAAAAAAAAATAACAAAACAGTCTATTAGGTAATATAAATGGATTATAGGACCATACGAGTGGAATTCTATTTTTTAATTTCAATATTTTTCTTTTTATCTAGATTTGTTTCCTTATCATAAAATCCTAAATAGGTACAAATATTCCAATTATCTCGTACAGAAGGGGATCGAATGAATACCTGGAAACCCCGTTGCTCCTTCTAGCATTCTTTGAAGATTTTATGGCAAATCCATCATTGAACAATGCAGTTCCAGACGTAAATGAAGTTAAGACTCGAAAAGATGATTTCGGCGTTAGCCATCAAACATGTTCATTGGAGTCTTCCCTTTTTTTTTTTTTTTTTCTTCTTCTTCTTCGCAAAGGAAACTGAAATTTGGGAGAATCCAATCGTTCCTGATGATTATCTCTTGACTACATAATAAGATGCACTTACTAGGGAAAATTAAGACATATTCTATAGACTCTTTACTGAGAGCTATTAACCCTTTTACCCACAAAGGACGTACTGGTACGTTTCACAAAAGCCATCCCTTTACCCCCATGGACGTACCGGTACGTCCTTGCAAAAAAATGCAATAAAAATTGGTTTTTCATATTTTTTTATAATTTTTTGAGAAAATTCAGGCATTTTCCAAGAGAATGAGACCAACCTGTCCTCTCTATGACAAAAATTAAGGCTGTTAGAGCAATTTAAAAAAAAATATACTGCAAAATGTGCTGGGAAAAAATAACCCCTTGGGGGTTAAGGGTTGGAAATTTCCAAATACCCCGGGGGTAAAAGGGCTTGAAATTTTCGTTAATTGTAGGAGATCGATAAAAATTAATAACAGATATCTGATAATTTTTACTCAAGTTCACCTTCATTTTAACATATCAAAACAGATATTCGAATTCTTTAAACCCATAAATTCTATAATACTTAGTTATTCTCAAAGTAAAGGTTTGAGCTATTCCATTAATTTACTTATGCACTTTGTGTTTCAAGGATTTATTCGTATGCTATAATATGGTCTAATTACCCTTCTTTATGCTGTTAGATTTCTTCTTGGATATTTGTATTTAGTCAGACTATTTCGATTATTTTTTATTTTTAGAAACCACAATGACTTCAGTTACACTAATGAGACGCTGTGGATACTAAAATATGTCACTTGAAGCCTTTATCTTTTCAAAAGATAAATAAAGCGGTGGCCCCTATTTAAAAAAAAAAAAAAAAAAAAAAAAAAAACATTCACAGAAATGGTAACTCGTATAAGTATGATATCTAGCTAACGAAAAAATACGTCACAAGCCTATTTTTATCGATGAAAATAAATTAATAAACTCGTTGTATAAGACACAAAGAAGTCTCACTCACCCGCGTACCCTCTGTTAGCTTTGAATGATAATAACATAATATGATAACATTACATGGATTATGTGATGAAATATCACGCGAGTTGTCTGCAAACTGTATTATGAACATAATCGATGAGAGTTATTTCCTCTCTACAGCAAATTACTCTGAATTCAAATGATTTCAACCGAAGGAAATTACAAGTCACCTATATTTTTTTTATTCATATTTCAGCTTAGGTAATTTTTTTCTAGCTTGGATTTCTTAATTCACTCGATTTATTTGTGATTTTAAAGAAAGATCATCCATAAAGGATAATTCAGCTACGTTAGTAAATTCATAATTTATAAACAAAACGGAACACTTTTTCATATATAGTAAACGTGGAAATTTGAATAAGA
>NC_090729.1:38615078-38617578 GCF_036898095.1 Palaemon carinicauda
GCCCAGCAAGGCATCATATCCGGACTGTTATGTCCGGCTGAGGAAGGAACCAGCTTCAAAGGAGGAGACAGAGCCGAAGGAGGTCATAGTGATGGACCATGCTAAGGCTCAAGCTCTACTTTCATCCTCGATGAAAGAGAGGGGCTTCTCTAACTCAAAGGTAGCCACATTGAATAGGAAGCTCCCTTCCTTTGTGTCCTCGCCTACTAGAGCCTTCCCCTTTTTACAGAAAGGGTTTCTGGCTGTACTAAAAGCAGTCGAGGCCGGCAAGTCTTGCCCCTCCCTAGAGGAGTGAAACCCTTGTCGCTGGCCCTGCCTATGGACCACAAAGACTGGAAGGACGTCCATCTTACGTTCTCAGTTGGAAAGTTGGAGGCTGATATTGCCGGACGTCAGTTCGGCAAGGACCTCCCTAAGCTGTCTGACTTTCTTTTGCGAAGTGAGTTCGATACAAAAGAAAGACTGACTGCCTCAATGTCTCTTCAGACTACTCTCGAGACGATGGCAAGTGACCCCAAGGTCCATGAAATGTTCATGGTAGTGGCCAAGTCTCATCTGGCCACAGTGACGAAGGACCTTTATGGCTTCGTCAAGGCAAAGAGAGCTTGTAGGGAGTTCGTGTTTACCTCGGCTACGGTGAGACACGAGCCAAAGAAACTAATCTCCTCCAACATTTGGGGAAAAGACCTTTTCCCTACCGACTTGGTCAAAGAAGTTGTTGATGAGGCCGCCTTGGAGAATAGAAACCTTCTCCAGAAGTGGGGCCTGGCTATCAAAAGAAAGTCTTCCCCTGATGAGGGTCCTCAACCAAAGAGGAAGACTATGAGGACTAGGCTACCGTCTCGGCCAGCCAAGCCTCTTAGACAGCAACAGCAACTGCAATTGCCATTGCCCCCAGTGCTCCAGATTGTGGCACAAACCCCGACCACTTTTCAGTGGGTACCCCAGGCCGTGTCGACACAGTCCACGGCAATCACACCAGCGTTCGAAGGGCAGTCTACTCCCTTCAAGCAAAGCCTAGAGGAGCAGCCAGAGGCTCGTCTAGACGCCCCTCAAGGGGAAGGGGATTCAGGGGTGGTCGTGGTCAGGAAGGCAAGACCTCAGGACGGCAGTCCAAGTGAGGTGATACTGGTAGGAGGGAGACTTCTGAAATTTCGGGATCGGTGGACCTTCGATCCCTGGGCCCACAGCCTACTCAAGAATGGACTGGGCGGGAGCTGGTACAGCACTCCACTCCCGTGCCTTCGGTTTTTCCAACACTCCACCCCCGTTATGGAGGAGTACGTTCAAAAACTGTTGGAGAAAAAAGGTGATCTGAAGGGTGAAGCCCATCAATTTCTATGGGAGGCTGTTTTGTGTTCCCAAGAAAGACTCGGAAAAGCTCAGAGTCATTCTGGACTTGTCGCCACTCAACAAGTTCATAGTGAATTGCAAATTCAAAATGCTAACACTGCAACACATAAGGACCTTACTGCCCAAGAGGGCATATTCCGTCTCTATAGACTTGTCAGACGCCTATTGGCACATTCCAATTAGCCATCGACTCTACCCCTACCTAGGGTTCAGGCTACAACGAAGACTATACGCCTTCGGACCCATGCCATTTGGGCTAAACATAGCCCCAAGGATTTTTACGAAGCTTGCGAGCGTAGCTCTCAAACAATTATGCCTAAAGGGAATTCAGGTAGTAGCCTACCTGGACGACTGGTTGGTGTGGGCAGCATCCGAGACAGAATGCTTGCAAGCTTCCAGTCAAGTGATCCAGTTCCTAGAGTACCTAGGCTTCAAGATCAACAGAAAAAGTCTCGACTTTCTCCATCTCAAAAGTTCCAGTGGCTGGGAATCCACTGGGACCTTTTGTCACACCGTTTCTCCACCCCGGCGAAGAAAAGGAAGGAGATAGCGGGTTCTGTCAAAAGACTTCTAGATTCCGAAAGGATATCAAGACGCGAGCAGGAGAGGGTACTGCGCTCTCTCCAGTTTGCTTCGGTGACAGACCCAGTGCTAAGAGCACAGCTAAAGGATGCAATCGGAGTTTGGAGAAGTTATGCATCAAACGCGCGAATAGATCTGAGAAGACCAGCCGCTTTGGCTAAGTACTCTTCTCAGGCCTTGGTCCCAAGCCAGACATCTAAAGAAGTCGGTTCTTCTTCAGCCACCTCCCCCGTCGGTGACGATTCACTCAGACGCCTCGAAGGAGGGATGGGGAGGTCACTCTCATCGGAAAAAAGTCTAGGGGACTTGGTCCAAGCTATTCAAGACCTTTCACATAAAACTTTCTAGAAGCTAGGGCAGTGCTCCTTACCTTAAAGAAAGTCTCCCCGCGTCACTCGATCCACATAAGGTTGCTGATAGACAGCGAGGTAGTTGTGAGATACTTGAATCGACAAGGATCGAGGTCACCACCTCTCAACCAGGTGATGTTGGCCATCTTCCGATTGGCGGAAAAGAAGAAGTGGTACCTGTCGGCAGTTCACCTTCAAGGAGTCCGCAATGTGAC
>NC_090729.1:38625078-38627578 GCF_036898095.1 Palaemon carinicauda
TCCCTAACCGGGTAGTTGAATCAGTAGAACTTCAAACGTTCAAAGTTGGAGCAAATGTATTTATGTTGACGACTCTGACATTAGTCTTTTTATAGATTATATGACTTATCTCTTTTTGATGTTGTTTATAGTTTATATAGGACATATCTCCTTTGACGCTGTTATTGTTTTTAGAATGATATATTGTTAATTTATCATCATCATTTATTTATGTCATTACTTCCTTACCTCACTGGGCTATTTTTCCCTGTTGGAGCCCTTGGGCTTATAGCATCTTGTTTTTCCAACTAGGGTTGTAGCTTGGCTAGTAATAATGTATATATATATATATATATATATATATATATATATATATATATATATATATATATATATATATATATATATAGATAGATGGATATATATATATATATATATATATATATATATATATATATATATATATATATATATATATATATATATATATATATATATATAGATAGATAGATAGATGGATATATATATATATATATATATATATATATATATATATATATATATATATATATATATATATATATATATATATATATATACATATGTACATATACATACATACATATATATATATGTATATATATATATATATATATATATATATATATATATATATATATATTATATATATATGTATATATATATATATATATATATATTATATATATATATATATATATATATATATATATATATATATATATATATATATATATATAAATAAATAAATATGTATAAGTATATATATATATATATATATATATATATATATATATATATATAAATAAATATGTATAAGTATATATATATATATATATATATATATATATATATATATATATATATATATATATATATATATATATATATATGTATGTATGTATATATATATATATATGTATGTATATATACATATATATATATATATATATATATATATATATATATATATATATATATATATATATATATATATATATATATATATATATATATATATATGTATATATTTGTATCTACATAAAAACATATGTTTATATATGTTTATATATATATTTGTATCTATATATATGTATAAATAATCTCTTTTGCATAAAAAATAGCAATTACTTGGGATAGACTTCCAGCGGATATAGTAAACAGTAAAACAGTAAACGAGTTCACGAATGTTAGACAAGATAATGACAACCTTTTATTGTTTAAACTAAATTGCTCTACAAAAGAGGAAAGGGAATCTCCGCGGAGTGAATAATAGTTTTTGAGACATCCAAAATCCTTGTAACTCTCTCTCTCTCTCTCTCTCTCTCTCTCTCTCTCTCTCTCTCTCTCTCTCTCTCTCTCTCTCTCTCTCTCTCTCTCTCTCTCTCTCGGTATACAATGAAGAAAATATTTACGAAAAACGAAGGTTTTAGATTCATAAATGAATTCCACATAAAACTATTCATTAGTGACATTTACCATATGGGATAACACTGAAAAAGTTTTATGAAATGTGGCCAAGCAAACATGTAGTTAAATCTGAATAGTGGCTGTTTGTGCTTTACTATGCTTAACGCAAAATAATTTTGATTCCTCATGATAAAAATAGATATTCGATGACTACTAAAACTTTTAATCGGGAATACATATTAATTACAATTTTCTTTTTTTCATGTTATTGTAGCATGGTACATGTGCAATATTATAAATTATAAGGGTTGTAAATTGATATCTATTGATGTAAAAAAAAAAAAAAGTAGTCATAGCCTACTCCGACAAACTTTGGATATATCAAACTTCAGAGTTCTCTCGCAGCCACTTTGCTTTCATCTTAGAAAACATACAACCTTCTTCGTTATAAAGAATTTTACGCTCAAGTATCTGGAATGTATTTGATTTTTGCATGCTGGATGACGCTCGTGTTTGTGTGCTTTGGAATCTGTAGTGAAAGAACGGTTCTAGTCCCTCGCTTCCTATGAATAATAAATGGAAGCAATTGAATGCAATGAACTGAATGTGAAATCGCTTTCCAGTACAGAATGCCAAAGTTATTTTTGGTTCTCGATTGAGATAGGAGAGATAGAAGGCGAGATATAGATGGTCTGATCGATATGTTAAATCGAATATAAGTAGATGTATATAAATAATTATGGTCATAAATAATCTTTTAGTGAATGCTTTAATACTTTATAAGTTGCGCATTTATATAATAATAAAATTAAACTATTGGTTCACAAAGTTTCTCTCTTGTCTTTTTATGTTTTTAGCAATCATGTACTGACTGGTCTATCTTATTTTTTTCCATCCAAATTTGACCATTTTTCTTAACAAAGAAACTTTGTGCTTCATTACCTGTTATAAGTACATCTAATATCCCTATTCGTATATAATTAAATGTTTAATCGTTTAATTCCTGTTTTGGTCAAAAGAAGATTAAAAAAAAAATTGGTATATAATTACAAATTACTTTATTAACTCTATA
>NC_090729.1:38632578-38637578 GCF_036898095.1 Palaemon carinicauda
TTATCTTCCAAGTGAGAAGATGAGGGCGTATCTTTTTCCCCAGGCATCAGCTGAGGCAGTGATTCCCCAGCCTCAAGAGGAGATCCCTCAAGATCAAGTCCAGGTGGACGAGGAAGTCGCAGATGCGATGCAAGACATCCAGTTGTGTGACAGGATGTCTGACCTGGACGAACGTTTGGAAGAAGACCTCCTGGCAGAAGGTCAGGATCAAGTTCAAACCCCGGATGTCGTAGAGGATGAGGTCGACGAGGTGTCGGCTACTCCGGTTCAGATGCCGGAGCCTATCCCCTCAACATCGGCTGGTCTCCCAGTAGAACTGGGACAGGCCTTTCTTCGATTGTTGGAATGATCCAAAAATGCAGAAGGAGAATCAGGAGAAGGCGGCTGCAATGGAACTGCGTATGCAGTCCCTGGCAGAATTACATGGGCCCCGGAAAAGGCTCAATGTGAAAGACCTTCCCATATGCTCAGATGCTAACCCATGGAGGTATGCTGAGCACATGCCGATGACGACTGGAAAGATCGTCATCTCGGATAAGCTGGGTTCAGTTCCCCTAGAGGAGGTAGAATTCTGGCCCAGCAAGGCATCATATCCGGACTGCTATGTCCGGCTGAGAAAAGAACCAGCTTCAAGGGAGGAGACAGAGCCGAAGGAGGTCATTATTATGGACCACGCTAAGGCTCAAGCCCTACTTTCATCCTCGATGAAAGAGAGGGGCTTCTCGAATTCGAAGGTAGCTGCATTGAGCAAGAAGCTCCCTTCGTTTGTGTCCTCTCCTGATAGAGCCTTCCCCTTTTTACAGAAAGGGTTTGCGGCTGTCCTAAAGGCAGTCGAGGCCGGCAAGCCTTGCCCCTCCCTGGAGGAGTGTAAACCCTTGTCGCTGGCTCTACCTATGGACCACAAAGACTGGAAGGATGTCCATCTGACATTCTCAGTGGGAAAGTTGGAGGCTGATATTGCCGGACGGCAATTCGGCGAGGACCTCCCCAAGCTGTCCGAATCTCTTTTACGAAGAGAGTTCGAGACAAAAGAAAGACTGGCTGCCTCAATGTCTCATCAGACTACTCTCGAGACGATGGCAAGTGACCCCAAGGTCCATGAAATGTTCATGGTAGTGGCTAAGTCTCACCTAGCCACAGTGACGAAGGACCTTTATAGCTTCGTCAAGGCAAGGAGAGCTTGCAGGGAGTTCGTGTTCACCGTGGCTTCGGTGAGACACGAGCCAAGGAAGTTAATCTCCTCCAACATTTGGGGAAAAGACCTTTTTCCCTACCGATGTGGTCAAAAAGGTTGTTGATAAGGCCGCCGTGGAGAATAGAAACCTTCTCCAGAAGTGGGGCCTGGCTATCAAAAGAAAATCTTCCCCGGATGAGGGTCCTCAACCAAAGAGGAAGAATATGAAGACTAGGCTACCATTTCGGCCAGCCAAGCCTTATAGACAGCAACAGCAACTGCAATTGCCTTTGCCTCCAGTGCCCCAGATGGTGGCACAAACCCCGACTGCCTTTCAGTGGGTACCCCAGGCTGTGCCAGGTCAGTCAACCACATTCGCCCCAACGTTCGAAGGACAGTCTTCTTCCTTTCGTGCAAAACCTAGAGGAGCAGCCAGAGGCTCGTCTAGGCGCCCCTCAAGGGGAAGGAGATTCAGAGGTGGTCGTGGTCAGGGAGGCAAGACCTCAGGACGGCAGTCCAAGTGAAATGATACTGGTAGGAGGGAGACTGATGAAATTTTGGGATCGTTGGACCTTCGATCCCTGGGCACAAAGCCTACTCAAGAATGGACTGGGTTGGAGCTGGTACAGCACTCCACCCCCATGCCTTCGGTTTTTCCAACACTCCACCCCCATTTTGGAGGAGTACGTTCAAGAACTGTTGGAGAAAAATGTGATCCGAAAGGTGAAGTCCATCAAATTCCAAGGGAGGCTGTTTTGTGTTCCCAAGAAAGACTCGGAAAAGCTCAGAGTCATTCTGGACTTGTCACCACTCAACAAGTTCATAGTGAATTGCAAATTCAAGATGCTAACACTGCAACACATAAGGACCTTACTGCCCAAGAGGGCATACTCAGTCTCTATAGACTTGTCAGACGCCTATTGGCACATTCCAATCAGCCGTCAACTCTCCCCCTACCTAGGGTTCAGGCTACAACGGAAACTGTACGCCTTCAGAGCCATGCCATTCGGGGTAAACATATCCCCAAGGATTTTCACGAAGCTTGCGAGCGTAGCTCTCAAACAATTACGCCTAAAGGGAATTCAGGTAGTAGCCTACCTGGACGACTGGCTGGTGTGGGCAGCATCCGAGACCGAATGCTTGCAAGCTTCCAGTCAGGTGATCCAGTTCCTAGAGTACCTAGGCTTCAAGATCAACAAGAAAAAGTCTCGACTTTCTCCATCTCAAAAGTTCCAGTGGCTGGGAATCCACGGGGACCTTTTGTCACACAGTTTCTCCATCCTAATGAAGAAAAGGAAGGAGATAGCGGGCTCTGTCAAGAGACTTCTAGATTCCGAAAGGATATCAAGACGCGAACAGGAGAGGGTACTAGGCTCTCTCCAGTTTGCTTCAGTGACAGACCCAGTGCTAAGAGCACAGCTAAAGGATGCAACCGGAGTTTGGAGAAGGTATGCATCAAACGCGCGAAGAGACTTGAGAAGACCAGTGCCGCCTCGGCTACGTACTCTTCTCAGACCTTGGTCCCAAGCCAGACATCTAAAGAAGTCGGTTTCTTCTTCAGCCACCTCCCCCGTCGATGACGATTCACTCAGACGCCTCAAAGGAGGGATGGGGAGGTCACTCTCATCGGAAAAAAGTCCAAGGGACTTGGTCCAAGCTATTCAGGACCTTTCATATAAACTTTCTAGAAGCTATGGCAGTGCTCCTTACCTTAAAGAAAGTCTCCCCGCGTCACTCGATCCACATAAGATTGGTGACTGACAGCGAGGTGGTTGTGAGATGCTTGAATCGACAAGGGTCGAGGTCACCACCTCTCAACCAAGTGATGTTAGCCATTTTCCGATTGGCGGAAAAGAAGAAGTGGTACCTGTCGGCAGTTCACCTTCAAGGAGTCCGCAATGTGACAGCGGACGCTCTATCCAGGTTCACACCGATAGAGTCGGAATGGTCCTTAGACGCAGGATCATTTTCCTTCATTCATGAATCAAGTCCCAGAACTGCAAATAGACCTCTTTGCGACGAAAGACAACAAGAAGTTGCCCCTGTACGTGTCCCCGTACGAGGACCCCTTAGCGGAAGCAGTGGACGCAATGTCCCTCGACTGGAACAGATGGTCCAGGATTTATCTGTTCCCTCCTCACAACCTTCTGTTGAGGGTCCTCAACAAACTGAGATCCTTCAAGGGGGTAGCGGCAATAGTGGCCCACAAGTGGGCGAACAGTATGTGGTTCCCCTTGGCGTTGGAACTACAGATGAAGTTCGTGCCGCTACCACATCCAGTTCTGACCCAGCGAGTCCAGAAGACTGTCTGTGCTTCATTACAGAAAACCCAGACCCTGCAGCTCATGATTTTCTCGCCCTAGCGGTGAGAAAGCGCTTCGGGGTTTCGAAAGCCAGCATAGACTTCCTAGAGGAATACAAGTGCAAATCGACTAGAAGGCAATATGAGTCATCTTGGAGAAAATGGGTGGCCTTTGTAAAGGCAAAGAATCCGCAGGAGATCTCAACAGATTTCTGCTTATCTTTCTTCATCCACCTCCATGGCCAAGGATTGGCAGCTAACACGATTTCAGTGTGTAAATCGGCTTTGATGAGACCCATTTTATTTGCCTTCCAGATCGACCTAGGTAACGAGATCTTTAATAAAGTTCCGAAAGCCTGCGCTAGGCTCAGACCTTCAGCACCTCCAAAGCCCATCTCATGGTCTTTAGACAAAGTTCTTCATTTCGCCTCCTTGTTGAGCACTGAAGAATGTGCGTTAAAGGATTTGACGCAAAAAGTTATTTTCCTATTTGCACTCGCGTCCGGGGCCAGGGTTAGTGAGATCGTAGCCCTCTCGAGAGAGGCAGGTCGTGTTCAGTTCCTGGATGGGGGGGAGCTGAACCTGTTTCCGGATCCTACGTTTCTCGCCAAGAATGAGTTACCCACCAACAGGTGGGGTCCCTGGAGAATCTGCCCTCTGAAAGAAGATGCATCTCTATGTCCAGTAGAATGCCTAAAGGTCTATCTTCGTAGAACTTCAGACTTCAAGGGTAGTCAACTATTCAGGGGAGAAACATCAGGCTCAAATTTATCTCTGAATCAACTCAGAGCGAAAATGACATATTTCATTCGCAGAGCGGATCCTGACAGTACACCCGCAGGTCACGATCCGAGGAAAGTTGCCTCATCCCTAAATTTCTTTAATTGTATGGATTTTGAACATCTCCGTTCATACACGGGCTGGAAGTCTTCCAGGGTGTTCTTTCGCCACTATGCGAAGCAAGTAGAGGAACTTAAGAGATCTGTGGTAGCAGTGGGTCGTGTAGTTAACCCTACTGTTTAACTCTGCGAGAAACAGTGGTCTTAATTGGGACGATTAAGTCCAGGGTGAGTGTAGGTACATACTGTACTACAAACTAAATAAGGGCACCAAGTGCCCATATAGACTGTTCTTTCTTTCAAAGGTGAACCTTGCATAAGTTCAGACATGTGTGCCAAGCGTTTCTAACGCTAATGTGATTGATTTGTAATACAGATTTTTTATGACTTGATACCTTGGTATCTTATTAAAGTGGTGTTTAATGGTTTTTCTTTCAGATAAACAAGTTCTGTTTACTATCATACTTATGCTTAAAGTTTTGGGTTATCCTCTTTTATATAAATATATATATTTGTTGTTAACCTGTCTGTTTATTATCTGTCAATAAACTTGTTCTTGAGAACCTTGCGTCTCTTTCACCTGTGTCAATTTATTGGTATAATTGAGCATTTTAATTCTATGTATCTTATCTGGGATAATTCTGATAGAATTGTTCTGTTTTGCAAGCTATGTTGCATTGGTTTA
>NC_090729.1:38648835-38661335 GCF_036898095.1 Palaemon carinicauda
CTAATGACCAAGCAAATGGTCTTTGGAAGCACTGAAGCGCTAGTTCATTAAGAACGTCGTTAGAAAGGTCGGCCTGTAAGGCATATGGTATCTGATTTGTCAAGGCAGGCTTGAACAATAGAATTGTATATGCTGCTAAACCTTGCTCATGAAGGAGAATTAAGAATGATAAATAGGAATTTGTCGGGATTTCTTTCAGTTTCTTCACCTTGTCAAAGGATAGCTATTTCTTCCCTGAAGCCTCATAATGTCTTCTGGTTTCCTCCAAAAGTCTAAACCGACTTTTCAACACTGAATCTTTTTCTCATCGTTAAGGAGAGAAAAAATGAGATTTAGGTTCCGTGTTTTCTGTGATGGAGCGAAGACTATCGACTTCTGTACTCGCTGAGACAGGGATGGATCCGGTAGCGGAACGAATTTTAATCGTAGTTCCAATGCCAGAGGGAACCACACGCTATTTGGCCACTTGTGGACCACTATTGCAGCTTTCCCTTTGAAGAATCTCAGCATATCGAGGACCTTCAAAAGGAGGTGTGTGGAGGAAACAGATAGATACAGGACTATCTGATCCAGCCCAGGGACATAGCATCCACTGCCTCCGCTAACGGATCCTCATGAGGGGACACGTAACAAACTATTTTCTTGTCTTTTGTCGCAAAGAGGCCTATCTGCAGCTCTGGGACTTGACTCGAGATGAAGGAGACCGATCCTGCGTCAAGGGACCATTCTGACTCTATAGGTGTAAACCTAAATAGAGCGTCCGCTGTCACGTTGCGGAAATCTTGAATGTGAACTGCTGACAGGTGCCATTTCTTTGCGTTTGCTGCATATTCTCTCTAGCCTCCTGTTGCATCCTTAAACTGTGCTCTTAGCACTGGATCTGTTATCGAACTAAACTCTAGAGAGCCCAGCACTCTCTCCTGTTTGCGTCTTGATATCCGTTTGGATTTCAATAGTCTCTTGACAGATCCTGCTATTTCTTTCCTCTTCTTACTAGGAATGGAAAGCCAATGTGACTCCAAATTCCAGTGGATTCCCAACCACTGAAATTTTTGAGCTGGAGAATGACGAGACTTTTTTATGTTGATGTTGAATCCCAGAAGTTCCAGGAACTGGATCACTGTCTTAGAAGCTTGCATGCATACTGTCCTGGATGCTGCCCACACCAACCAGTCGTCCGAGTAAATTACTACTTGGACCCGTTTTAGGCGTGACTGATGGACGGCTGCATTCGCGAGCTTCGTGAAAATCCTTGGGGCTATGTTTAGCCCGAAAGGCATGGTTCTAAAGGCGTAAAGTTATCAAAGTAACTTGAAGCCTAGGTAGGGGGAGAGGTGACGAATAATTGGAACATTACAATAAGCGTCAAACAAGTCTATAGACACAGCATATGCCCAGAATGACTCTGAGTTTTTCTGAGTCCTCCTTTGGAACACAAAACAGCCTTTCTTGGAATTTGATGGACTTAGACTTCCAGATTACTCTTTAGACTGAGAGCTCCCGGACACATTTTTCCAGAGCGGGGGTTGAGTGTTGGAAGAATTGAGGAAATTGAGGTGGAGGACTGCTCCAGCTCCAACCTAGTCCATTTTTATTTAGGCTGTGGGCCCAGGGATCGAAGGTCCTGCGATCCCTAAAAAGCTGTAATGTCCCTCCTACTGGAAGTATCAATTTCTGCTGTTGTTGACCTGAGGCCTTGCCTCCTTGACCGCGTCCTCCCTTGGATCCTCTTCCTCTTGAAGGGCGTCTAGAAGAACCTCTGGCTGTTCCTCTGGCTCTACAACGAAAGGAAGAAGTCTGCCTTCCGGAGGCTGGGTTAAGAACTGGTGACAGTGTCGCCGTTTGTTGAGTTACCAGCTGGTACGTGGTTGGAGGTTGTGCCACTATCTGAGGCACCACGGTCACAGGAAGTTGTTGTTGACGTTGCTGTCGGTAGGGTTTAGCCGGCCGAGAGGATGGCCTAGGCCTTTTGTCTACTACCTCTTTAACCACTTCATTGGGAAAGAGGTCTTTACCCCAAATACGAGAGATCAGTTTCCTCGGTTTGTGCCTCACCGCAACCGAAACGAACACTAAAACCTCTACAGGCTCTCCTAGCTTTGATAAAGCTATAAAAATCCTTCGTAACTGTGGCCAGATGGGTTTTGGCCACAACTATGAACATGTCCTGGTTCTTGGGGTCACTTGCCATCGTTTCCAGTGTTGTTTGGAACGACATCGATGCCGCAAGTCTTTCCTTTGTCTCTTGCTCTCTACGCAAGAGAGCCTTCGACAGTTTTGGAAGCGCCTCACCGAACTGGCGTTCAGCAATATCAGCTTCTAGTTTCCCGACTGAGAAGGTGAGGTGTACGTCCTTCCATTCTTCTTGGTCCAAGGGCAAGTGGAATGGCATGGTTTCCCTGCCTCCACCGCATTTAAGGCAGCTTTATATCCCTTTTCCAAGAAGAGAAAGTCTCTGGTAGGAGAGGCCACAAAGGAGGGAAGCTTCTACTCAAGGTGGGCCCATTTGAGTTAGTGAAGCCCCTCTCTTTCATCGAGCTTGATAGTAACGTCTGAGCTTTACTATGATCAAAAACTATGACCTCCGGCTCCGTCTCCTCATTCAAGGCTGGCTCCTTCCTAAGACGAGCATAGCAGTCCGGATAAAAATCTTTATTGGGCCAAAATTCCACTTCTTCCAGGGGAATTGCTCCCAACTTTTTTGAGATCACGATCTCCCCAGTTGTCATTGGCATGTGTTCGGCATACCTCCAAGGATTGGTATTCGAGCACAAGGGAATAACCATCACGGTGAGCTGCTTCTGGGGCCCATGTGATGCTGCAAGTCTACGTAACTCCAGTTTCATTGCAGCTTCCTTCTCATAATTCTTCCTGTGAATTTGTTGTATCATCTCAACAATGGAAGAAAGAGTCCTTCCCAGTTCATCTGGGATAGCGGACGATGTAGAAGAAACCGATTCTGGGTCCGGAACCAATGTAACCGACACTTCGTCGATTTCTTGCTCTTCTACTTTAGGAGTGTGAAACAGCTCCTCCTCCTGACCTTCTCCAAGAAGGTCCTTCTCAGTAGAATCCGACACCTCCGACATCCTATCGTCCACTTGGATGTCTTGAAGGGCGGCTGAGACTTCAGAATCTACCGGATTCAGGGCAATTGGTATCTCCACCAAGGCTGGGGGATGATTGCATCAGCCGATGCATTAGGGAAAAGGTAGGCCCTCATCTTCTCATTTGGAAGGTAGGGACCTGAGGTGTTTTTCTGAAAACCCCTCACCCAGGATCGTAACGTTTCCCTGGCAGCATCCCTTGTTTCCGTTAACTTGAGGTCGTCAAAAGCCTCGGTAATCAGGTTAGAACAAACTGTACAAACCTGAGCGTCCCAATAGCGGAGAACACCTCTGGAGGCTGTGCATGCTGCGTGCCTCCTGCAATAATGATGTCCACAGAAGTTCTTACTGTGGACATTACAGAACACACTCCCGGACTTCGGATGAGTCTCAAGTGAAGGCTTTTCACTTATAGTGAAACATTTAGCTTATATAGAAAAGCTATAAAAGAAATAAGGAAAGACACATACTTGTATTTCCTGTTCAGTCAATTGCTGTAACCTCTCAAAATATTATAACTAAGGGTAATTCTATACTAGAATACCTTATGTAATTTCCTAAACGAAAATTTAATGTGTAGTTTTAATATACGGGATTGAAAGAATACAGAAAGAACTCACTTTCTATATAAAGTACGGTCTCAACAAAAGGCTGTACAAGATAACATTAAGTATGATGAAGAACATTACTGTTATTACAAACTCTGTACATCAGTTTCTACTAGTGCAGTGTGTACTACACTACGAATATAGCAACTACTGTACATCGCATGTTATTGTGCCGGCCAGCACGTGCCGGCTGGCAACTACCCCTTTATAGATCAAAGATATACTATCTTTAACTAATAGGCGGCAGCCTACCGATTCGCGACTGTGTGCCAGCCGGAAATCATTGCCAGCCGACGGCTGAAAACACTAAAACCCGGCTGCCAGCAGTTAATCGTAGTGGCCAGAGATTTTGGGCTGTGATTCCACTGCCGGCCGGCAAAGGTAATAAAACCATGTCGCCGACAGTAGCCAAGAATCAAAAAATCTCTACCTTCCTGGCTGTCAGCTGTCAAGCCGGCAGCCGGGATAGGGGTGCAGCACAATAGTCAGAGAAAGAGTATGGATGTAAGGTTATAGGGCGGCATGCCATACGACCTTCCATCCAGAAAGAGTGAACTTATGGAAGGGGAGAATGTAACATTTAGGCTACCAAAGAATCCATAGTCTGCCGGGCTTTACCAACGGACATGGAAGGGAGACCAAGGGAGGTCTGGGGTTCACTCTGCAAAAAATAAAGGGTCTCTGCCGGCCAACACGTAGTGCCGGCCGGCAGAGAGCTGCGCCTGTCCTCCATCCTAACCAATACTAGGTACGTAAGCAGGACTACGGCTAAAAGAAAATAAAGAGAGGTGGGGAAGGGATAAGGGTCCTATAGACTTCGTTCTAGTACGAGACACACTCAGCCGTTAGGGAAGCTTATCCTAACCAAGAGTTATCTATTAGGGAGGAAGATCGGCAATAATTGCTAACCTCCTCCTAACCAGAACAAAGTTAGGTGAAGTTATTTCGCCGAGCAACAGAGAAAACTCATTCTCCAGCCCGAGAAAAACAACACAGGATGGTCTGCAAGGCCAATAGAGGAAGGAATCATCTGGTACAGAATCCTTCCATCATGGACTGGAGAAGCAAAGCTCCCTGTGTCCGCTCCTAACCTAGCAAAGGAGACTCTTTCTCTATGCTAGGAAGAAGCAGACCACAGACTAGAAACTCTGATGTTCTGCCCTAAACCAAGAAACTAGTCACTCTGGTTATCAGGTCAGGACAGACATATCCTAGAATAGTTATACTTGAATTATTATACAGATAGAACCACTAGGATCAAGCCGAAGGCTTACAGAGGGAGAGAGGGAGGAGAAAAAGAACAATCGGGGATGTGCGAAAGTATACTACTGTACCTAGAATATTAGACTAGGTAAGATGAGAATCAATTACCTAAATCACCGAAACTCTCTCGTATACAATCTTGGAAAAAACATTCAACAATATCTTACATGTATAAAATATTTGCCTATAGCTTCAATAAAATAACACTCGGAAAAACTTATACCATGCATGAAAGTACTAGTGCCAGATGTCTAGGCTACGGAGCCTCGCGAAAGGCCGTATCGGTACCTCGACCCGTGTCAAATTCACCGAGCTAACACTGACCGAACAATATAAGGATTTCTAGAGTAGCTAAATGGAAAAACTATTAAAGTGTAACTAACCAGGAACGTCGCTCTAGCTAACTAACTGACCTGTAAGAGCGAGCAATAGCATCCAGGATGCCTCCGATAGGCAACAGCTCTTGTTTACGTTAAAATCACTTTTGATTTAATTCAAAACGACAAGAGCCTACATTTATACATAGTAAAGATAATACTCAACTTCCTAAGGGCAGAAGAGGCCGGAGAAGTCATCAAAATGTTGAATTAAATCCAAAATAACTAGAGAACACAGGGAAAACACCTAGTAGTTGAGCTACACGAAAAGGGACTGAAGAGGGAGCCATTGCCTTCATATGATACACACTGGAAATGGAATAGGAGAGATGCTTCATTAGATGCTCTCTTTTCATTCTCGTTTCAGATTCTCGAAGCGTTAATACTGTTCGAGGCGAAGATAGCTATGTGACGTGTCAAGAATACGTCCTCTGATTTTATGCGATATCCCTGTGAGAATATTTAGGGATATTCGCTCCAAGAGTTAGAATTCTGGATACCTTACGGTAATATTTTCTTGGAATATCACTGTAGTCAAATATACCCTAGAAAGCTACCTAATAGGAACTTCCATCAGGATGACATGCCTGAGCCCAAAAAGGTCTTTCATATCTGGTTAAGTAGGTTTTAGCCACCAAAACCTTAACAAAACTGCTAAATATTTTTTTTTTTATCATTCCTGTTAGTAAAGTCATTGCTAAATTATTCACATCCCGGATTTTAACTGAAAGCTAACAAATGCCCAGAAATGTTCAACCTCAACTAAGGAAAGAGAAACGTCATATGATCTAACATAATTATTATTTCCAACAGGCTGATTGACGTAGAAACATTTAAAATTTATGTAATGTAATGATAAATTAGGAGTTTCTGCTTCGTTTTCTTTTCCGTTTGTCGTGAAATGAAATCTTAATATTTACACCTTGCTGTGTACTTACCGAATATAAGCTCTGTAATAAGACGCAATATCCTACTACTGTCCTATTTAAGCTGTGATATTTTTTTCACAAGTACTTAAGGAGTGAGAACCAATGCTCTGTAATTCTATTTCCATGTCATTATTACCTCCGCAACGACATTGGAAGGAGTTCATGTTGTACCCACTATTTGTGTGTTCGCGTGTTTGTTTGTATGGACACTTTCTTGGCCACAAATTTGATCGTCGGGTAATGAAACTTGCAGGGATTAATTGTTATGTAAAAATCTGGAAAAGAATAGATTTTGAAGGTCGAGCTCAAAGTTAAGGTCATGATCAGCCTAATGTCCAATTACCGCAATCAGCCATAAGTTCGGACATCATTGTCAGAGAGACTTCAAACATGGTTCGTGTTTGAGTGTATGAAACTCAAAATCCTTTCATAGTATTCATGTTATGGTTAAAGGTGAAGATTGAGTCCATGGTCAAGGTAAAAAAAATAAAATTCAGGTCATCAACCTTGTGGCCAAATGTTAATCATAGAGTAATGAACCTTGCAGGGATTGACTGTTATGTAAAAAGTTGGAAATTATTGAATTTTGGAAGGTGGGGGTGACAGTTAAGCAAAAATGTCCAGTTCACGTAACCAGCGATGATATGGACATCGTTTTCACAGAGAAATAAAAGTTGGTTCATATTTGAATGTATGAGTATCCACACCAATTATACATGTTAAGGTCAAAGGCCAGAGGTCGAGTCCATGGTCAAGGTCGAGCAAATAGTTAAATTCCAGCCATCAACCAAACAGCCACAATTTTAATTGTAAAGAAAAGAAACTTGCAGGTATTCTAAGCTTGTATATAAGAGTTAGAAATTATTAAATTTTAGAAGGTCAAAGACCAAAGTCTTGGATGAGCCAAACGTCCATAGCATATAATCAGACATAAGTTTGGACATCCATGTCACAAAGACTTCAGATTTGGTTCCTATTTGAGTGTATGAAAATCTACGGTAATTATTACAAGTTTAGGTCATAGGTCGAGATAAAGGTCAAGAAATAAGCTTGCAGGGCAAAGGGCTACACTCTACTCAGTGCCCCTCTTGTTGTTATTATTATTATTATTATTATTATTATTATTATTATTATTATTATTATTATTACTAGGCAAGCTATAACCCTAGTCAGAAAAGTAAGATGCTATAAGCCCAAGGGCTCCAATAGGAATAAATAGCCAAGTGAGGAAAGGAAATAATGAAATAATCAAATGATGAGAACAAATTAACGATAAATCATTCTAAAAATAGTAACATTGTCAAAATGAATATGCCATACATAAACTATTAACAACGTCTAAAAAGATAAGTCTTCTATAAACTATAAAAAGACTCATGTCAGGCTGGTCTACATAAAAACATTTGCTCCAACTCTGAAATTTTGAAAATCGACTGATTCAACTAGCCGATTAGGAAGATAATTCCACAAATTGATAACAGCTGGAATAAAACTTCTGGAATACTGTGTAGTATTGAGCCTCTTGATAGAGAAGTCCTGGCTATCGAAATTAACTGCCTGCCTAGTATTACGAACAGGATAGAATTGTCCTGTGAGATTTGAATGTAAAGGATTGTCAGAGTTATGAAAAATCTTATGCAACATGCATAATGAACTAATTGAACGACGGTGCCAAAGATTGATATTTAGATAAGGAATAAGAAATTTAATAGACCGTAAGTTTCTGTCCAACAAATTAAGATGGTAATTAGCAGCTGAAGACCAGAAAGGAGAACAATGCTCAAAGCAAGGTAAAATGAAAGAATTAAAATACTTCTTCAGAATAGATTGATCACCAAAAATCTTAAAAGAATTTCTTTTTGTGCAATTGAAGAAGACACATACCTAATATGTTTCTCAAAAGAAAATTTGTGTGTCGAGGAACACACCTAAAAGTTTTTAGAGTCATACAAATTTCAAGAAACCTTATCAATACGGAGATCCAGATGTTAAGGAGCCACAGTCCTTGACCTACTTACAATCATACTTGGAGTTTTGTTTGGATTCAACTTCATACCCCATAATTTGCACCATGCATTAGTTTTAGCTAAATCTCTATTAAGGGATTCACCAACCCCAGATCTACATTCAGGAGATGGAATTGATGCAAAAAGAGTAGCATCATATGCATATGCAACAAGCTTGTTTTCTAGGTCAAACCACATGTCCTGTGTATATAGTATGTGAAGTAACAGGTCAAGAACACTACCCTATGGAACACCGGATATCACATTCCTATGCTCAATATGGTGCCCATAAACAACAACTCTTTGAGATTTTATACTTAAAAGACTAATAATAATGCTAAGAAACGACTCACCCAATCCTAACTGTTTGAGTTTCAAAACAAGGGCCGCATGATTAACACGGTCAAAGGCAGCACAAAAATCAAGGTGAATCATACAAACTTTCTTCCCACAATCAAGTGATTTCTATACAGCATAGGAGATTGAAAGAAGGGCATCATATGCTGCAAGGCCTTTACGAAAACCAAATTGCAAACTAGGGGAAAAATGATTACCTTCAGCAAACCTATTATGACTTTTTGTCAAAAGACGATCAAAATTTTAGATAATATGAGAGTTATGGAAATTAGACGGTAATCAGTGGGACTCTAACTTCCACAAACACATTTACATAGAGGAGTGAAATTACCAATTCTCCAACAAGTTCTAAAAGCTCCTCTTCTTACTAACTTGCGCAAAATAAGATAAATTTGGAGCTAAGGAAACTCCTGTCTTTATAAAAAACAAAGGAAAAATGCCATTTGAGTCTAAACCTTCATAAGCATCAAGGTCCACCAACAGAGCAATAATTTCACGAGAAAGAAAAGCTAAACTAGTTAGTTTAGCCACTGGAAAACAGGATTGAGGAAGTTCGAGTTTTTCATTACTTGGTTTACTGTGAAAAACATCAGCCAAAAAGGTTGCCTTTTCCTTTGGGCAGTGAGTGACTGAGCCATCTGGTTTAAGTAAAGGAGCAACTGTTGCATCAACACCAAAGAGAGCATATTTAAGGGTAGACCACCATTTATGTTCCTGAGTTGTACCAGAAAGTGTTTCTTTTATAGTTAAATTGTATTCATTTTCAATTGAGGCATAAACTCCCTGAGCAAAAACTCGAAGCTGAGTATAGTTATTACAGGTCAAATCTGATCTGTTACCCTTCCAAAGATGATAAGCCTCCTGCCTCTCCAAATAAGCACGTCTACAAATATCATTGAACCACGGTTTGTCCTTCACTCGGTACCTTAGCACGCGAGAAGGGATACGCCTATCAATTATGTTGACTAGATTCTCATTCATAGAGACAACAGGATCTACACTTTTATATAATTGTGACCAATTTAAGCACAAAAGATCATGCAAAATCCCATTTCAGTCTGCTTGGGATTTAATATAGATTTTACAGGAGTATGATACATCAGGGACAGGCTGCTCAGTCTTCAATGCTAATGAAATCAAGGCATGGTCAGATGTCCCGACGGGACACCCTACCTTACTAGTTATAATGCAAGGGGAGTCAGTGTCCAAGGAATTAACAGACCTGGGAGTAGCTTCATTCATGATTTGCTCACAGCCTGATTCAGAAGCAAAGTCTAAAGCTCTTAAGCCAGGGCAATTAGTATCAGAAGTAGAACTTAACCACTCCGTATGGTGAGCATTAAAATCACCAACAAAGACAAAAGAAGCCTTTCTATCATCTTCTTGTATCAGCCATAATGGTAAGAATACAATCGAAGATATAATCATCCCTGTCTGGATTCTGGTAAATCGAACACAAAAGTTCTTATGCCTACCACAAACTTTTATTACCTGAATATCATGACAACAACATTAATAGCAGTACTTATGAGATGCTGGGTAATTATTTTTAATATACTAAGGATGGCATCACGTTTCAACATAATTGGCTCCTTAAAACCAGTTATAATGAGCTCAGATGGGTGGCTCAAATTAGAAACCAAAGTTTTTGAACACAAAAAAAATCATACTTTCTAGACGCAACTGTAAGATCTAAATATTTGCATGAAGACCACGAATATTGCAATACAAAAGACGACATTGACGAAATCTAGGACGTACCGCTCCCGGATTTCGCTGAATGTCTCCATACTGCATAAGAATTAATAAAAATAAAAAAAGAGACACCGTACTTGAAAACTATATTAACAAAAATTATAAAATAAAAACAATATGTACAGAATTATAAGTAAAGTTATTGATTAACCCCATAGACTATAGTAAAAATTCGGAAAAACTGGTCAACATGGAGGAGCCGATACACCATGCGAGGCTAAATACCCTCTAGGATAGCCAGTTCAACTGAAGGGAGGACAGTAAGGAACGGTTTGAGAAGATAAAGAATCAGAAAAGGAAAAGACGACCTCTTGATAAACCACCAGGCATCCATGGCCCTTCTATTAAGCCTGCCTTGTTTACACATAAAAAATGAAAATTTAGCGAAACTCCAAACTTAGATACAACTTACTTTTTTTACATTATAGCTTCTTTTACCCTTTTGGAAATTTTTGAAAAATATTAAACTCGCCTCTATAATTCTTCCCTCTGTATAAAACACCAAATGATTCGAATTCGAAACGACACAATTCTCATCATGATCTTGGAAAATATTTGTTCACTTCAGTAGAAGTTGATAAAGTAATTGAGCTTTATTTAGATAATATATAGCAAAATTATTAGAGTCAAACACTCTCTCTAATAGGTAGATTAAGTAAACTTATACCATGTAACCTTATTTTTTCCTAATAATGAAAAAAAAATATTTGTTAAAAAAATTCTCATTTTGTGATTTCTTTGTGCATTTTGAAAGCGGTGATTAAGCTCAGAAGAGAGAGTTAACAATACCATCTATTAGGGAATTAAATATTATAATCCATCCTTTTTAGTGAAATTGATTGAATCTATATGCAATATTCAAGACAAATAACAATTAAATTCGAATTATGTTGAGGGAGGAGGATCGACTGAATAAAAGGAAGCCCCGTTATTCTATCCTGCATTATTTCCTGTAGTAAAGGGAATCCCTGCCTGGAACAATGTGATTTCCAGACATAAACGAAGTCTGCATTCAAAAGAATGTCTTAAAATCCATTCACTGTCGGCCATCCAGTCCCTTCATTACACTCTTCGTTGTTTCTCTTTTTCCTTCCAAAGAAAAATGGAATGGGATGGAATCAAATCGGTATAATGAATATCTCTTAACTCATGCTGAGTTGCAATCACTAAGGTAACATTAAGACATATTTGATAGCCTCTTTCATGAAAGGAAGTCAAATGACATTCTTTATAACTGAAGAAGGAGACTAATAGAAATTTACAAATTCAATAACAGATATCTGAGAGGTTTATTTATAATTCATCTACGCATTATCCTTTTTAGAAGGAAAAAAAATATATTTATGATTTTATAAAAGATATAGCAAAGCCAAAATCTGAACCAAGTTTCCATAATAGAGTATTAATTTTGAGTATATGGCTTTTCCATAGAGTTAACAAGATACTTGGGAATGTTTCATATGTTCGCTTAAATAATTTCTTAATTACCTTTCATTGAGTTACATAAAGGGATATTGAACTAATATCTAAACTCTCTTGGTTCAAATTGATCGGTCCAAAATTGGATGAAGCTTTTTTTCTTTTATTCTATTCCATTTCTTCCAAAAGCATCAGAGAATTTGCTGAGCTTATATATACGTTATAGATACATAGAAATATGAGATTCAAAATCTTTATTTTGAAAGCATGGATAAAGAATACTCTACGTTAAACACTCGTAAAAATAGTTAGAAAAATTAATTCTAGTTTTACCTAAGGAGTGAAAATTTAACTAACTTGTTTTAATCTATGAGAATCATGAGACAGATTCAATGAATAAAACACAGAGAATTGTCAGACAAGCTCTTTATATAACGTTAACCTTTCAAGAAATTATGTTGAAATATCATGTGTGTGGTCCTCTTATGGATATGAGTACCGAAAATTGTTCCCTAAGTAAGGCAGACAGCTGTAAATTCATATGAATTCAAGAAAGGAAATTAAGCTACATACCATTATGGTTTTTATATATGATCTTAGTTTATATTATTTTTACTATATTGCATATCTTGAATCGCTTTATCTATTTGATATTTTTGGGAATCATCAACCGTGAATA
>NC_090729.1:38691536-38699036 GCF_036898095.1 Palaemon carinicauda
ACCAGACAATTTACACGCAAAGGCAAATACATCTGAAAAAACCTTACGATCCAGCATTGAACATAACCCAGCATCTAGCACAGGGATTTTCCCAAAACTATGCTTGTTCTGTAACTGCAGTGAAAAGTCAGCAGGAAAAAACAAACCAAAAGAAAGACTAGGCAACTGTGAAATCATTGCGAGTGCCCAAAGTATCCAAGATGCAGCACAGACACTGTGTGATGGACAGCTTTTAGCAAAAATTGCTGGTATTGACCTCATCTCTAAAGAGGTCAAATATCACCACCCCTGCAGAAAATCTTACCTTCAACGTGCCCAGAGAGAACTGGTGACATCCAATCATGCATCCGAAAAATCACAAGCCCACAAGACTGCTTTCATTGAGCTAAAACAATACATTGACAAAACATTCATTAAAAACGAAGGTGCTGAACTGCTTACCTTAATACATGGCAGGTATATGTCAAGCTTGGAATCTGATGAATCAACATATTCTTCCCAGTCACTTTGCCAGAAAATATTGATCACTTATCCAACACTGGAGCAGACAAAGCAGAGCAATACGTCTGGTACAATTATTTATAGTCGCACTCTCACACCAGATTCTGCAATACGTCTGGCAACATTTGATGAGCGCATCATCAAGGAAGCAGCATTGAATATTCGTTCTCTTGTATTCAGTGCCAAGACCAAACAGAAAAACCTTCCAGATCCACTGACTGCTGAAGCTCTAGCAGAAGATCAAATAGACACTCCTACATCGCTTCTGACATTCTTTCAAATCCTCTTTGCAGGCTCTGACAATCCAACAGAGCATATCAAAAGGCAAGCACAGTCTGGCTGATGATGTTATGTTTATCATATATGTCTTGGACTGGGCCTCAAAAGTTTAACTGGCAGCAGACGCATCGTGGAGATATTGAATCATTTTGGGCACTGCATAGGTTACCATACAGCAGAATCCCTGGAGACTGATCTGGCAACAAGCATAACTGACAGACAGCAAGCAACCCCAGATGGAATTCTACAGCAACCTGGGCTATGTACCAGCTTAGCACGGGATAACTACGATGAAAATTGTGAGACTCTTTCTGGTAAAGGAACCCTTCATGATACTGTCGGTATATGTTACTAGAACATTTCTGCAGAGGTAGTCGCCCATCCAAATACATCAGACATAGGCAATGACCTGTCAAGTATACCAAGTACTGAAAACAATCCACCATTAACATGAGCAAATGTGACATCAGCTAAAACAGCTCCAAGAATACCTTCATCAGCCAAAAGAGCTCAATCAAAACGTTCTTTTCTGCCAAGAGAAACCATACTTGAGCCTTATCACAAGAAGCCAAGAATCAGACAGTTTGATTACCGTAAACAGAGCATTCCCCGGCCACAAAACTTCACTCAAGTGCAATACAGGGACATGTTGTGGAGGATGAGTGTTGCTAGGAGGCCCACGCCTATGTGGACAGGTTGGAACTCCCTTTTGACCAGTGATCCCCTTCCACAACAGAAAGTACTCTACATGGAGAACATCAACTTGCCACCAACCAGGTTGGATGTCGTTACTGAACCAACTATGTTGCTGCCATGTGGAAAAATGCCAAACATCCTCAACCGTGCACAACTCGAACCGAGGAACACGGATGGAAACTGGTCGGCAACTCATTTGCCATTGACTGGTTTAATGGAAACCAACTTCCACAGAGTGTGGTACGTCTTCTCAGTCATGATACAGAAGATGACATCAACATAGATGTGACTGAAAATCAAACTCAGTTTGACTCGAGTGATGAATCTGACTTTGATGATGGACAGTAAACTTTGTGTCATCATGAAATGAATGATTTGATTAGGATACATAAGAGAACAGTTTGCTGCCAGCATGATAGCATTAAGATATATAGATACTACTATGCCAATGGGCCATGACCTTTTCATATTTAACTATTTCATTGCAACACCAAAAGTAATGCTATGTTGTAGTTTAAATTATCATCCACTTCTTGGTATAATTCAAAACGCAGTTATTTGTTTGTGTACACATCTAATTCGCATTACAAACAATTGAAAGGTATGATATGTTAATGTTCAAAATAAACATACTTTGAGACATTAGAAAGAATAAGTTATTTCAATTGCATGTACAACAATATATTGGCATTTCATTGGTAGATAACCCCAAAAAGAGAAAATTACAAAATGCCACTTATTCACTATATCTCTTCATTTCCCTCTCCCTCTTAAAACAACTATCTCTTCATTTCTCTCTCCCTCGCAAATTACTATCTCTTCATTTCCCTCTCCCTCAAAACAACTATCTCTTCATTTCCCTCTCCCTCTCAAAACAACTATCTCTTCATTTCCCTCTCCCTCGCAAATAACTATCTCTTCATTTCCCTCTCCACCTCAATGTCACATCTTTGATAATCTGAAATTTAAAAAACAACAACAAAATAATCCTACATTAGTCACATCAAATGAATCATAGAAAGGTATCGTTACCCAAATATAATTATTTGGAGGCACTTTATACATTTACATTTGGCAAATGAACATTCAAATTGAAATATAAGACATTGGGAGGCGCCATAGAGAAAGTTCATTTTCACAAGGGGTACCCATATTCAAAGTGCATTTCTGAAAAAAACGGCTACCGCTGTGTTTGTAAGATATAGATTTTTGAATTCCTGAGAAAATTCTACTATAGAAACAACTAACAGACCTTTTGCACTCAAAAACATAAATAAAACCCCCCGAGCTCTGGGACTAAAAAGGGACGGGACGAGGGGGCTGTATATAATCCTGCGAGACGTCAAGAAAGAGATGGAGCTGGGAGAGAGTGATTGTTCCCCGAACTCTAGTTTTGTTTTGTTTCATTTGATTATGTCGGCTACCCCCCAAAATTGGGGGAAGTGCCTTGGTATATATATATATATATATATATATAAATATATATATATATATATATATATATTTATATATATATATATATATATGTACATAAATATATATATATATAAATATATAAATATATATATATATATATATATATATGTATATATATATATATATATATAAATATATATATATATGTATATATATATATATATATACACACACACACCTATATATATATATATATATATATATTTATATATTTATATATATATATATACTTATGTACATATATATATATATATATATATGTATATATATATATATATATATACGTGTGTGTACTTGTGTATGTACGTCTGTGTGTGTTTGTGTGCGTGTGTGTATATGTAACGGTCACCTATCTAATCCAGAAAAGAACTGTGTGATCGTAGGCATAGTCAATGAGCGAAAAAGTTCTATCACACTGTATAAGGAGACCATATAGGAATATAGTGTAAGTGTAGAGAGAGAATTACTTGAGTGTTTTGTAGCTATAAGGTGTAGTCCTAAGACAAGAGGAGATCTTGTATTCAAGAATGAATGATCGAGACGAGTTTTAAAAAGTGTAAGTGTTATATTCAGATTCTTATGAATGGGCAACTTAGGAATTTAGATATCTAAATATGTGTCTGTCACGGTTCTGAGAACAAGTATGTTCTACTGAGATATTCGATTTGAATACAGAGCTGGGTTTATTAAGGATGAAGAATGTCGTCTTCAAGAATATAATTGAAAAAAAATATTTTTGTTTCAATAATAAAATGATTTCTTCTGTAGGCTGATCATAGTGGTAATTTAATCGAACAAATGGACATACTTTTAGTGTAAGTCGATAGAAAACTAAGTTTATGGGGACTGAAAATTGGATCATCATTAGTTAAAGGATAATGCCAACATTTTTAGATATATATCCAGGAGTGAGATAAGGATATAAACTGAATATATTTTTATATATCATTAATCATGAGCATAGTGATTACAAAGGGTTCAAGTGAGTAATTCACTGAGATAAAGTGATGACAAAATGTTTTAAAAAATACATAATCAAGGAGTGAGCAACATTGTGTACAGTATTTCAACAATAAAGACAGGATAAGATAAAAAGTGCGTACCAGATAGAGAGATGGCGAAAACAAATCTTATGAGAAAGAGAGAGTTTTCCGGATAATCAATTTCTGGTCTTTAGAAATAAACTTTAAATCTTCATTGGATTCTGTTGATAGTATAAGCTTGAAGCAGAGCGATGAGTGTCTGAAAACGATTATTATAGCATTAGCATCAAGGATACTAGAGAGAGTGGTCAATTGACTTGATAATGACTACGAGAGAGAGAGAGAGAGAGAGAGAGAGAGAGAGAGAGAGAGAGAGAGAGAGAATTATTAAAAGTAGGCTATTTTGATATAGAGTTAATAAACTAATATGTAATTACCAATTTTTTTTTAAACTTCTTTTGACCAAAACAGGAATTAAACGATTAAACATTTAATTATATACGAATAGGGATATTAGATGTACTTATAACAGGTAATTAAGCACAAAGTTTCTTTGGTAAGAAATAGGGTCAAATTTGGATGGAAAAAAATAAGATAGACCAGTCAGTACCTGATTGCAAACAACATAAAAAGACAAGAGAGAAACTTTGTGAACCAATAGTTTAATTTTATTATTATATAAATGCGTAACTTATAAAGTATTAAAGCATTCATTAAAAGATTATTTTATGACCATAATTATTTATATACATCTACTTATATTCGATTTAACATATCGATCAGACCATCTAAATCTCGCCTACTATCTCTCCTATCTCAATCGAGAACCAAAAATAACTTTGGCATTCTCTACTGGAAAGCGATTTCACATTCAGTTCATTGCATTCAATTGCTTCCATTTATTATTCATTGGAAGCGAGGGACTAGAAACGTTCTTTCACTGCAGATTCCAAAGCACACAAACACGAGTGTCATCCAGCATGCAAAAATCAAATACATTCCAGATACTTGAGCGTAAAATTCTTTATAACGAAGAAGGTTGTATGTTTTCTAAGATGAAAGGAAAGTGGCTGCGAGAGAACTCTGAAGTTTGATATATCCAAAGTTTCTCGGAATAGGCGATGACTACTTTTTTTTTTACATCAATAAATATCAATTTACAACCCTTATAACTTATAATATTGCACATGTATCATGCTACAATAACATAAAAAAAAGATAATTGTAATTCCCGATTAAAAGTTTTAGTAGTCATCGAATATTTATTTTTATCATGAGGAATCAAAATTATTTTGCGTTAAGCATAGTAAAGCAGAAACAGCAACTATTCAGATTTAACTACATGTTTGCTTGGCCATATTTCATAAAACTTTTTCAGTGTTATCCCATATGGTAGATATCACTAATGAAGAGTTTTATGTGGATTTCATTATGAATCTAAAACCTTCGTTTTTTGTAAATATTTTCTTCATTGTATACCGAGAGAGAGAGAGAGAGAGAGAGAGAGAGAGAGAGAGAGAGAGTTACAAGGATTTTCGATGTCTCAAAAACTATTATTCACTCCGTGGAGATTCCATTTCCTCTTTTGTAGAGCAATTTAGTTTAAACAATTAAAGGTTGTTATTATCTTGTCTAACATATTCGTGAACTCGTTTACTGTTTTACTGTTTACTACATCTACTGGAAGTCTATTCCAAGTATTTGCTATTTTTTATGCAAAAGAGATTGTCTCATTGAGTGGTGTTACATCTTTCCAATTACAATTTGTATCCGCTGCCTCTGGACTGATTTGTGAAGTGCGAAGATATTTTTGTAATTTACATTTCTTATTCCTTTAAGAATTTAGAATGCCTTTATTAACTGTACCCTTAGACATCATGACTGTAGATCAAATTGGTTAAAATGTTTCATCCTCCGTCTATATCCAAATAACCGTAGTGTTGTAACTAAATTGGTGACCCTAGCCTGTACCACATGCAGTCTGTCTATATCCTTCTGAATATTTTGGGCCCAGAATTGGACTCTGGGTTCTAGATGGGGTCTTACAAGTGGTGTGTACAGCTGTAGTAGAGTGTCTTTGTTCCTGAATTTGAATTGTCTCTTTATATAGCTTATTAGTTTATGTGCTTTATCTTCAGTTTTTATGCTGAGAGAGAGAGAGAGAGAGAGAGAGAGAGAGAGAGAGAGAGAGAATTTGAGCTCTCTAACTATGGAAACTTAGTGTAACAAAATCAAGTTTAATACCAAATTCTACTTCAAAAAAATAAAAGGTATTGCATCAGTAACTTGATAATTTTATTTTAACCCATTACTAAAGCAGGAAAAGTATTACCCCCAAAGAAAAAAAAGATCATGTTTCGCATACACCAAATGTTGACCAAGTGAAATTGCACTATTGATTCATTCAAATGTGGGACAAATACATGGAATAATGGGACACATGACATGAGAAACTGTCTTACATTACAGAGCGATATATATAGACTTGCAATTGGCTCGATGGAAATAGGTACTCTATAATAATGAGCACAATATTTTTACCTGCATAAGTCAATTCCAGATGTCTTCTATTGTTTTACAATTTTCTAGTTAATAATAAATAAAATTTCCCGGATAAAAAGCAATGAAAATCAAGAGCCAGGGTGGAGGTGAAGTGGAAACGAATCTTCATTAGATATGTCAGCCAGTATCACAAGAGTGTGATTAGGAGGAATGAGAAGCAAGATATAGTTGATTCCATGTCATGAGACCTTCAATACAGGAACTGGAGTATTTTTCTGGATTTTGACATGCCATCAATCAATATGGGTTTTAGAGTCACGCAAATAACTATGTTATATGTAGCTTCATTATAGAAAGTTTGTTCACAAACTTTCATTTACAAGAAACCTTAGAAATAATTCTTAAACAACTATACCCTAACACATAAGACCTTTCGAAAGGTTTCAATAAAAAAATAAAAATAAAATTCTATCACAACTAGCTACCAGTACATCCACATTTAGGTTTAATGACAGGTTATATGAGTAGGTAGATGGGGTAGGAATGGGTTCGCCGTGTAAGCCAACCTCGGTAAACATATGTCTATGTTATTGTGGACGATACATTTTTCTTTTGAAAAATTTAGACCAGGTGAACCAGTGTTTAGATTTTTTAAATTCAAAGCAATTTGATATGAAATTTGCAAAAGAAAGTGAATAGGACAATACTTTTGCCTTTTCTCGATATTTTGGTTTCTCGGAAACATAATACTGTACCAACCGTGTGTCACATGATCGTACATAGTAACGACATTTCTTTTTTTCGTATATATTTTACTTTGTATCTTCGCTCTCCCCTCGCACTGACAGGGACCTGAATATACATGTCTGATTTTCTCACTGTTAACTGTTAACAGAACCGATTGTCGATTGAACATGAAATTGCTTGTAATGTTTCTATGTCCTTCTTGCCTGGACTTGATGTATATATAAACTGATTTTCTGTAATAAAATTACTCAGTTGCTTTCATCCTGCCTTCTTAGTCACAACCTCTCTCGGCACGTCACAATACCTTTGAAACCTC